>NW_027278313.1:0-259010 GCF_030028105.1 Mobula birostris
TAAAAATCACAGAAAGCAGAGTACAGAGAGTAAAAGTCACAGAGTGCCGAGTGCAGAGAGTAAAAATCACAGAGAGCTGAGCGCAGAGAGTAAAAATCACAGAGAGCAGCGTGCGGAGAATAAAGATCACAGAGAGCAGAGTGCAGAGAATAAAAATCACAGAGATCAGAGTGCAGACAGTAAAAATCACAGAGATCAGAGTGCAGAGAGTAAAAATCACAGAGAACAGAGTGCATACTGTAAAAATCACAGAGAACAGAGTGCAGAAAGTAAACATCACAGAGAACAGAGTGCGGAGAGTATAAATCACAGACAGCAGAATTGGCAGAGTAAAAATCAAAGAGAGCAGAGTGCGGAGTGTAAAAATCACAGACAGAAGAGTGCAGAGAGTAAAAATCACAGAGATCAGACTGTAGAGAGTAAAAATCACACAGAACTGAGGGCAGAGTGTAAAAATCACAGAGAGCAGAGTACAGAGTGTAAAAATCACAGAGATCAGAGTGCGGAGAGTAAAAATCACTGAGAATGGAGTGCTGAGAATAAAACTCACAGACAGCAGAGTGCAGAGAATAAAAATCACAGAGATCAGAGTGCGGAGAATAAAAATTGCAGAGATCAGAGTGCAGAGAGTAAAAATCACAGAGATCAGAGTGCAGAGGGTAAAACTCACAAAGATCTGTGTGCAGAGAGTTAAAACCACAGAGAACAGAGTGCAGAGAGTAAAAATCACAGAGATCAGAGTGCGGAGAGTAAAAATTACAGAGATCATAGTGCACAGAGTAAAAATCATAGAGATCTGTGTGCAGAGATTAAAAATCACAGACAACAGAGTGCAGAGCGTAAAAATCACAGAGATCAGAGTGCAGAGAGTAAAAGTCACACAGAGTTGAGGGCAGAGTGTAAAGATCACAGAGAGCAGAGGGCAGACAGTAAGGCTCACAGAGATCAGAGTGCGGAGAGCAAACATCACAGAGAACAGAGTGCGGAGAGTAAAAATCACAGACAGCAGAGTGCGGAGAGTAAAAGTCATAGAGTGCCGAGTGCAGAGAGTAAAAATCACAGAGAGCTGAGCGCAGAGAGTAAAAATCACAGAGAGCAGCGTGCGGAGAATAAAGATCACAGGGAACAGAGTGCAAAGATTAAACGTCTCAGAGGGCAGAGTGCGGAGAGCAAAATTCACTGAGAATGGAGTGCTGAGAATTAAACTCACAGAGAGCAGAGTGCAGAGAATAAAAATCACAGAGATCAGAGTGCGGAGAGTAAAAATTACAGAGATCAGAGTGCAGAGGGTAAAACTCACAAAGATCTGTGTGCAGAGAGTTAAAACCACAAAGAACAGAGTGCAGAGAGTAAAAATCACATAGAACTGAGGGCAGAGTGTAAAAATCAGAGCGAGAGCAGAGTGCAGAGTGTAAAAATCACAGAGAACAGAGTGAGGAGAGTAAAAATCACTGAGAATGGAGTGCTGAGAATAAAACTCACAGACAGCAGAGTGCAGAGAATAAAAATCACAGAGATCAGAGTGCGGAGAGTAAAAATTACAGAGATCAGAGTGCAGAGAGTAAAAATCACAGAGATCAGAGTGCGGAGAGTAAACTTACAGAGATCATAGTGCAGAGAGTAAAAATCATAGAGATCTGTGTGCAGAGATTAAAAATCACAGACAACAGAGTGCAGAGCGTAAAAATCACAGAGATCAGAGTGCAGAGAGTAAAAATCACACAGAGTTGAGGGCAGAGTGTAAAGATCGCAGAGAGCAGAGGCAGAGAGTGAAGCTCACAGAGATCAGAGTGCGGAGAGCAAACATCACAGAGAACAGAGTGCAGAGAGTAAAAGTAACAGAGAGCATACTGCAGACATTAAAAACCACAGAGAGAAGAGTGCAGAGAGTAAACATCACAGACAACAGAGCGCTGAGCGTAAAAATCACAGAGATCAGAGTGCAGAGAGTAAAAATCACAGAGAACTGAGTGCAGACTGTAAAAATCACAGACAACAGAGTGCAGAGAGTAAAAATCACAGAGAGCAGAGTGCAGAGAGTAAAAATCACAGAGAGCAGCGTGCGGAGAATAAAGATCACAGGGAACAGAGTGCAAAGATTAAAAGTCTCAGAGAGCAGAGTGCGGAGAGCAAAATTCACTGAGAATGGAGTGCTGAGAATAAAACTCACAGAGAGCAGAGTGCAGAGAATAAAAATCACAGAGATCAGAGTGCGGAGAGTAAAAATTACAGAGATCAGAGTGCAGAGGGTAAAACTCACAGAGATCTGTGTGCAGACAGTTAAAACCACAGAGAACAGAGTGCAGAGAGTAAAAATCACAGAGATCAGAGTACGGAGAGTAAAAGTTACAGAGATCAGAGTGCAGAGAGTAAAAATGACAGAGATCAGAGTGCAGAGAGTAAAAATCACAGAGATCAGAGTGCAGAGAGTAAAAATCACAGAGATCAGAGTGCAGAGAGTAAAAATCACAGAGATCAGAGTGCAGAGAGTAAAAATCACAGAGATCAGAGTGCAGAGAGTAAAAATCACAGAGATCAGAGCGCAGAGAGTAAAAATCACAGAGAGCAGCGTGCGGAGAATAAAGATCACAGAGAGCAGAGTGCAGAGAATAAAAATCACAGAGATCAGAGTGCAGACAGTAAAAATCACAGAGATCAGAGTGCAGAGAGTAAAAATCACAGAGAACAGAGTGCAGACTGTAAAAATCACAGAGAACAGAGTGCAGAAAGTAAACATCACAGAGAACAGAGTGCGGAGAGTATAAATCACAGACAGCAGAATTGGCAGAGTAAAAATCAAAGAGAGCAGAGTGCGGAGTGTAAAAATCACAGACAGAAGAGTGCAGAGAGTAAAAATCACAGAGATCAGACTGTAGAGAGTAAAAATCACACAGAACTGAGGGCAGAGTGTAAAAATCACAGAGAGCAGAGTACAGAGTGTAAAAATCACAGACAACAGAGTACAGAGTTTATGATTCACAGAGAACAGAGTGCGGAGAGTAAAAATCACAGACAGCAGAGTGCGGAGAATAAAAATCACTGAGAGCAGAGTGAAGGGAGTAAAAATCACAGAAAGCAGAGTACAGAGAGTAAAAATCACAGAGATCAGAGTGCAGAGAGTAAAAAATCACAGAGAGCAGAGTGCGGACTGTAAAAATCACAGAGAACAGAGTGCAGAGAATAAACATCACAGAGAACAGAGTGCGGAGAGTAGAAATCACAGAGAGCAGAGGGCAGAGAGTAAGACTCTGAGAGATCATAGTGCGGAGAGCAAACATCACAGAGAACAGAGTGCAGAGAGTAAAAATCACAGAGATCAGAGTGCGGAGAGTAAAACTTACAGAGATCATAGTGCAGAGAGTAAAAATCATAGAGATCTGTGTGCAGAGATTAAAAATCACTGACAACAGAGTGCAGAGAGTAAAAATCACACAGAGTTGAGGGCAGAGTGTAAAGACAGAGAGCAGAGGGCAGAGAGTGAAGCTCAGAGAGATCAGAGTGCGGAGAGCAAACATCGCAGAGAACAGAGTGCAGAGAGTAAAAGTAACAGAGAGCATAGTGCAGACATTAAAAACCACAGAGAGAAGAGTGCAGAGAGTAAACATCACAGACAACAGAGCGCTGAGCGTAAAAATCACAGAGATCAGAGTGCAGAGAGTAAAAATCACAGAGAACTGAGTGCAGACTGTAAAAATCACAGACAACAGAGTGCAGAGAGTAAAATTCACAGAGAGCTGAATTGGCAATGTAAAAATCAGTGAGAGCAGAGTGCAGAGAGTAAAAAATCACTGAGAGAAGAATGCAAAGAGTAAAAATCACAGAGATCAGAGTACGGAGAGTAAAAATCACAGATAACTGATTGCAGAGAAGAAAAATCACAGAGATCTGAATACAGAGAACAAAAATTGCAGAGAACGGAGTGCAGAGATAATTAATCACAGAGGGCAGAGTGCAGAGAATAAAAATCACAAGTGCAGAGTGCGGAGAGCAAAAATCACAGAGATCAGACTGCAGAGATTAAAGATCACACAGAAATGAGGGCAGAGTGTAAATATCACAGAGAGCAGAGGGCAGAGAGTAAAGCTCACAGAGATCAGAGTGCGGAGAGCAAACATCACAGAGAACAGAGTGCAGAGAGTAAAAGTAACAGAGAGCACAATGCAGACATTAAAAATCACAGAGAGAAGAGTGCAGACAGTAAAAATCACAGAGATCAGAGTGTGGAGAGTAAAAATTACAGAGATCATACTGCAGAGAGTAAAAATCACAGAGATCAGAGTGCAAAGGTAAACCTCCAAAGATCTGTGTGCAGAGCGTTAAAACCACAGAGAACAGAGTGCAGAGAGTAAAACTCACACAGAGTTGAGGGCAGAGTGTTAAGATCACAGAGAGCAGAAGGCAGAGAGTAAAGCTCACAGAGATCAGAGTGCGGAGAGCTAACATCACAGAGAACAGAGTGCAGAGAGTAAAAATCACAGAGAGCATAGTGCAGTGATTAAAAATCACAGAGAGCAGGGTGCGGAGCGTAAAAATCACAGACAACAGAGTACAGAGTTTATGATTCACAGAGAACAGAGCGCGGAGAGTAAAAATCACAGACAGCAGAGTGCGGAGAATAAAAATCACTGAGAGCAGAGTGAAGGGAGTAAAAATCACAGAAAGCAGAGTACAGAGAGTAAAAGTCACAGAGTGCCGAGTGCAGAGAGTAAAAGTCACGGAGAGCTGAGCGCAGAGAGTAAAAATCACAGAGAGTAGCGTGCGGAGAATAAAGATCACAGAGAGCAGAGTGCAGAGAGTAAAAATCACAGAGAACAGAGTGCAGACTGTAAAAATCACAGATAACAGAGTGCAGAGAGTAAAAATCACAGAGAACAGAGTGCTTAGAGTATAAATCACAGAGAGCAGAATTGGCAGAGTAAAAATCAAAGAGAGCAGAGTGCGGAGTGTAAAAATCACAAACAGAAGAGTGCAGAGAGTAAAAATCACAGAGATCAGAGTGCGGAGACTAAAAATCACTGAGAATGCAGTGCTGAGAATAAAACCCACAGACAGCAGAGTGCAGAGAATAAAAATCACAGAGATCAGAGTGCGGAGAATAAAAATTGCAGAGATCAGAGTGCAGAGAGTAAAAATCACAGAGATCAGAGTGCAGAGGGTAAAACTCACAAAGATCTGTGTGCAGAGAGTTAAAACCACAGAGAACAGAGTGCAGAGAGTAAAAATCACAGAGATCAGAGTGCGGAGAGTAAAAATTACAGAGATCATAGTGCACAGAGTAAAAATCATAGAGATCTGTGTGCAGAGATTAAAAATCACAGACAACAGAGTGCAGAGCGTAAAAATCAGAGAGATCAGAGTGCAGAGAGTAAAAGTCACACAGAGTTGAGGGCAGAGTGTAAAGATCACAGAGAGCAGAGGACAGAGAGTAAGGCTCACAGAGAACAGAGTGCGTAGAGTAAAAATCACAGACAACAGAGTACTGAGTTTATGATTCACAGGGAACAGAGTGCAAAGATTAAAAGTCTCAGAGGGCAGAGTGCGGAGAGCAAAATTCACTGAGAATGGAGTGCTGAGAATAAAACTCACAGAGAGCAGAGTGCGGAGAGTAAAAATTACAGAGATCAGAGTGCAGAGAGTAAAAATCACAGAGATCAGAGTGCAGAGGGTAAAACTCACAGAGATCTGTGTACAGACAGTTAAAACCACAGAGAACAGAGTGCAGAGAGTAAAAATCACAGAGATCAGAGTACGGAGAGTAAAAGTTGCAGAGATCAGAGTGCAGAGAGTAAAAATCACAGAGATCAGAGTGCAGAGAGTAAAAATCACAGAGATCAGAGTGCAGAGAGTAAAAATCACACAAAGTTGAGGGCAGAGTGTAAAGATCACAGAGAGCAGAGGGCAGAGAGTAAAAATCACAGAGATCAGAGTGCGGAGAGCAAACATCACAGAGAACAGAGTGCGGAGAGTAAAAATCACAGACAGCAGAGTGCGGAGAGTAAAAATCACCGAGAGCACAGTGAAGAGAAAAAAAATCACAGAAAGCAGAGTGCAGAGAGTAAAAGTCACAGAGTGCAGAGTGCAGAGAGTAAAAATCACAGAGAACAGCGCGCGGAGAATAAAGATCACAGGGAACAGAGTGCAAAGATTAAAAGTCTCAGAGGGCAGAGCGCGGAGAGCAAAATTCACTGAGAATGGAGTGCTGAGAATAAAACTCACAGAGAGCAGAGTGCAGAGAATAAAAATCACAGAGATCAGAGTGCGGAGAGTAAAAATCACAGAGATCAGAGTGCAGAGGGTAAAACTCACAGAGATCTGTGTGCAGACAGTTAAAACGACAGAGAACAGAGTGCAGAGAGTAAAAATCACAGACAACAGAGTACAGCGTTTATGATTCACAGAGAACAGAGTGCGGAGAGTAAAAATCACTGACAGCAGAGTGCGGAGAATAAAAATCACTGAGAGCAGAGTGAAGGGAGTAAAAATCACAGAAAGCAGAGTACAGAGAGTAAAAATCACAGAGAGCTGAGCACAGAGAGTAAAAATCACAGAGATCAGAGTGCAGAGAGTAAAAAATCACAGATAACAGAGTGCAGACTGCAAAGATCACAGAGAACAGAGTGCAGAGAATAACATCACAGAGAACAGAGTGCGGAGAGTAGAAATCACAGAGAGCAGAATTGGCAGAGTAAAAATCAAAGAGAGCAGAGTGCGGAGTGTAAAAATCACAGACAGAAGAGTGCAGAGAGTAAAAATCACAGAGATCAGACTGTAGAGAGTAAAAATCACACAGAACTGAGGGCAGAGTGTAAAAATCACAGAGGGCAGAGTGCAGAGTGTAAAAATCACAGAGATCAGAGTGCGGAGAGTAAAATCACTGAGAATGGAGTGCTGAGAATAAAACTCACAGACAGCAGAGTGCAGGGAATAAAAATCACAGAGATCAGAGCGGAGAATAAAAATTGCAGAGAACGGAGTGCAGAGAGTAAAAATCACAGAGATCAGAATGCAGAGGGTAAAACTCACAAAGATCTGTGTGCAGAGAGTTAAAACCACAGAGATCAGAGTGCAGAGAGTAAAAATCACAGAGATCAGAGTGCGGAGAGTAAAAATTACAGAGATCATAGTGCACAGAGTAAAAATCATAGAGATCTGTGTGCAGAGATTAAAAATCACAGACAACAGAGTGCAGAGCGTAAAAATCACAGAGATCAGAGTGCAGAGAGTAAAAATCACACAGAGTTGAGGGCAGAGTGTAAACATCACAGAGAGCAGAGGGCAGAGAATAAAAATCACAGAGATCAGAGTGCAGACAGTAAAAAATCACAGAGAACAGAGGGCAGACTGTAAAAATCCCAGAGAACAGAGTGCACAGAATAAACATCACAGAGAAAAGAGTGCGGAGAGTAGAAATCACAGAGAGCAGAATTGGCAGAGTAAAAATCAAAGAGAGCAGAGTGCGGAGTGTAAAAATCACAGACAGAAGAGTGCAGAGAGTAAAAATCACAGAGATCAGACTGTAGAGAGTAAAAATCACACAGAACTGAGGGCAGAGAGTAAAGATCACAGAGAGCAGAGGGCAGAGAGTAAAAATCACAGGGATCAGAGTGCAGAGGGTAAAACTCACAGAGATCTGTGTGCAGACATTTAAAACCACAGAGAAAGGAGTGCAGAGAGTAAAAATCACAGAGATTAGAGTGCGGAGAATAAAAGTTACAGAGATCAGAGTGCAGAGAGTAAAAAACACAGAGATCAGAGTGCAGAGGGTAAAACTCACAAAGATCTGTGTGCAGAGAGTTAAAACCACAGAGAACAGAGTGCAGAGAGTAAAAATCACAGAGATCAGAGTGCGGAGAGTAAAAATTACAGAGATCATAGTGCACAGAGTAAAAATCATAGAGATCTGTGTGCAGAGACTAAAAATCACAGACAACAGAGTGCAGAGCGAAAAATCACAGAGAACAGAGTGCAGAGAGTAAAAATCACAGAGCATAGTGCAGTGATTAAAAATCACAGAGAGCAGGTTGCAGAGAGTAAAAATCACAGACAACAGAGTACAGAGTTTATGATTCACAGAGAACAGAGTGCGGAGAGTAAAAATCACAGACAGCAGAGTGCGGAGAATAAAAATCACTGAGAGCAGAGTGGAGGGAGTAAAAATCACAGAAAGCAGAGTACAGAGAGTAAAAATCACAGAGAGCTGAGCGCAGAGAGTAAAAATCACAGAGATCAGAGTGCAGAGAGTAAAAAATCACAGATAACAGAGTGCAGACTGTAAAGATCACAGAGAACAGAGTGCAGAGAATGACATCACAGAGAACAGAGTGCGGAGAGTAGAAATCACAGAGAGCAGAATTGGCAGAGTAAAAATCAAAGAGAGCAGAGTGCGGAGTGTAAAAATCACAGACAGAAGAGTGCAGAGAGTAAAAATCACAGAGATCAGACTGTAGAGAGTAAAAATCACACAGAACCGAGGGCAGAGTGTAAAAATCACAGAGGGCAGAGTGCAGAGTGTAAAAATCACAGAGATCAGAGTGCGGAGAGTAAAATCACTGAGAATGGAGTGCTGAGAATAAAACTCACAGACAGCAGAGTGCAGGGAATAAAAATCACAGAGATCAGAGCGGAGAATAAAAATTGCAGAGAACGGAGTGCAGAGAGTAAAAATCACAGAGATCAGAATGCAGAGGGTAAAACTCACAAAGATCTGTGTGCAGAGAGCTAAAACCACAGAGAACAGAGTGCAGAGAGTAAAAATCACAGAGATCAGAGTGCGGAGAGTAAAAATTACAGAGATCATAGTGCACAGAGTAAAAACCATAGAGATCTGTGTGCAGAGATTAAAAATCACAGACAACAGAGTGCAGAGCGTAAAAATCACAGAGATCAGAGTGCAGAGAGTAAAAATCACACAGAGTTGAGGGCAGAGTGTAAAGATCACAGAGAGCAGAGGGCAGAGAGTAAGGCTCACAGAGATCAGAGTGCGGAGAGCAAACATCACAGAGAACAGATTGCAGAGAGTAAATATCACAGAGAGCATAGTGCAGTGATTAAAAATCACAGAGAGCAGGGTGCGGAGAGCAAAAATCACAGACAACAGAGTACAGAGTTTATGATTCACAGAGAACAGAGTGCGGAGAGTAAAAATCACAGACAGCAGAGTGCGGAGAATTAAAATCACTGAGAGCAGAGTGAAGGGAGTAAAAATCACAGAAAGCAGAGTACAGAGAGTAAAAGTCACAGAGTGCCGAGTGCAGAGAGTAAAAATCACAGAGAGCTGAGCGCAGAGAGTAAAAATCATAGACAGCAGCGTGCGGAGAATAAAGATCACAGAGAGCAGAGTGCAGAGAATAAAAATCACAGAGATCAGAGTGCAGACAGTAAAAATCACAGAGATCAGAGTGCAGAGAGTAAAAAATCACAGAGAACAGAGGGCAGACTGTAAAAATCACAGAGAACAGAGTGCAGAGAATAAACATCACAGAGAACAGAGTGCGGAGTGTAGAAATCACAGAGAGCAGAATTGGCAGAGTAAAAATCAAAGAGAGCAGAGTGCGGAGTGTAAAAATCACAGACAGAAGAGTGCAGAGAGTAAAAATCACAGAGATCAGACTGTAGAGAGTAAAAATCACACAGAACCGAGGGCAGAGTGTAAAAATCACAGAGGGCAGAGTGCAGAGTGTAAAAATCACAGAGATCAGAGTGCGGAGAGTAAAATCACTGAGAATGGAGTGCTGAGAATAAAACTCACAGACAGCAGAGTGCAGGGAATAAAAATCACAGAGATCAGAGCGGAGAATAAAAATTGCAGAGAACGGAGTGCAGAGAGTAAAAATCACAGAGATCAGAATGCAGAGGGTAAAACTCACAAAGATCTGTGTGCAGAGAGCTAAAACCACAGAGAACAGAGTGCAGAGAGTAAAAATCACAGAGATCAGAGTGCGGAGAGTAAAAATTACAGAGATCATAGTGCACAGAGTAAAAACCATAGAGATCTGTGTGCAGAGATTAAAAATCACAGACAACAGAGTGCAGAGCGTAAAAATCACAGAGATCAGAGTGCAGAGAGTAAAAATCACACAGAGTTGAGGGCAGAGTGTAAAGATCACAGAGAGCAGAGGGCAGAGAGTAAGGCTCACAGAGATCAGAGTGCGGAGAGCAAACATCACAGAGAACAGATTGCAGAGAGTAAATATCACAGAGAGCATAGTGCAGTGATTAAAAATCACAGAGAGCAGGGTGCGGAGAGCAAAAATCACAGACAACAGAGTACAGAGTTTATGATTCACAGAGAACAGAGTGCGGAGAGTAAAAATCACAGACAGCAGAGTGCGGAGAATTAAAATCACTGAGAGCAGAGTGAAGGGAGTAAAAATCACAGAAAGCAGAGTACAGAGAGTAAAAGTCACAGAGTGCCGAGTGCAGAGAGTAAAAATCACAGAGAGCTGAGCGCAGAGAGTAAAAATCACAGACAGCAGCGTGCGGAGAATAAAGATCACAGAGAGCAGAGTGCAGAGAATAAAAATCACAGAGATCAGAGTGCAGACAGTAAAAATCACAGAGATCAGAGTGCAGAGAGTAAAAAATCACAGAGAACAGAGGGCAGACTGTAAAAATCACAGAGAACAGAGTGCAGAGAATAAACATCACAGAGAACAGAGTGCGGAGTGTAGAAATCACAGAGAGCAGAATTGGCAGAGTAAAAATCAAAGAGAGCAGAGTGCGGAGTGTAAAAATCACAGACAGAAGAGTGCAGAGAGTAAAAATCACAGAGATCAGACTGTAGAGAGTAAAAATCACACAGAACTGAGGGCAGAGAGTAAAGATCACAGAGAGCAGAGGGCAGAGAGTAAAACTCACAGAGATCAGAGTGCGGAGAGCAAACATCACAGAGAACAGAGTGCAGACTGTAAAAATCACAGAGAACAGAGTGCAGAGAGTAAACATCACAGAGAACAGAGCGCGGAGAGTATAAATCACCGAGAGCAGAATTGGCAGAGTAAAAATCAAAGAGAGCAGAGTGCGGAGTGTAAAAATCACAGACAGAAGAGTGCAGAGAGTAAAAATCACAGAGATCAGAGTGCGGAGAGTAAAAATCACTGAGAATGGAGTGCTGAGAATAAAACCCACAGACAGCAGAGTGCAGAGAATAAAAATCACAGAGATCAGAGTGCGGAGAATAAATATTGCAGAGATCAGAGTGCAGAGAGTAAAAATCACAGAGATCAGAGTGCAGAGAGTAAAAATCACAGAGATCAGAGTGCGGAGAGTAAAAATTACAGAGATCATAGTGCACAGAGTAAAAATCATAGAGATCTGTGTGCAGAGATTAAAAATCACAGACAACAGAGTGCAGAGCGTAAAAATCACAGAGATCAGAGTGCAGAGAGTAAAAGTCACACAGAGTTGAGGGCAGAGTGTAAAGATCACAGAGAGCAGAGGACAGAGAGTAAGGCTCACAGAGAACAGAGTGCGGAGAGTAAAAATCACAGACAACAGAGTACTGAGTTTATGATTCACAGAGAACAGAGTGCGGAGAGTAAAAATCACAGACAGCAGCGTGCGGAGAATAAAGATCACAGGGAACAGAGTGCAAAGATTAAAAGTTGTCAGAGGGCAGAGTGCGGAGAGCAAAATTCACTGAGAATGGAGTGCTGAGAATAAAACTCACAGAGAGCAGAGTGCAGAGAATAAAAATCACAGAGATCAGAGTGCGGAGAGTAAAAATGACAGAGATCAGAGTGCAGAGAGTAAAAATCACAGAGATCAGAGTGCAGAGGGTAAAACTCACAGAGATCTGTGTGCAGACAGTTAAAACCACAGAGAACAGAGTGCAGAGAGTAAAAATCACAGAGATCAGAGTACGGAGAGTAAAAGTTACAGAGATCAGAGTGCAGAGAGTTACAATGACAGAGATCAGAGTGCAGAGAGTAAAAATCACAGAGATCAGAGTGCAGAGAGTAAAAATCACACAGAGTTGAGGGCAGAGTGTAAAGATCACAGAGAGCAGAGGGCAGAGAGTAAGGCTCACAGAGATCAGAGTGCGGAGAGCAAACATCACAGAGAACAGAGTGCGGAGAGTAAAAATCACAGACAGCAGAGTGCGGAGAAAAAAAATCACAGAAAGCAGAGTGCAGAGAGTAAAAGTCACAGAGTGCCGAGTGCAGAGAGTAAAAATCACAGAGAGCAGCGTGCGGAGAATAAAGATCACAGACAACAGAGTGCAGAGAGTTAAAATCACACAGAGTTCAGGGCAGAGTGTAAAGATCACAGAGAGCAGAGGGCAGAGAGTAAGGCTCACAGAGATCAGAGTTCGGAGAGCAAACATCACAGAGAACAGAGTGCAGAGAGTAAAAATCACAGAGAGCATAGTGCAGTGATTAAAAATCACAGAGAGCAGGGTGCGGAGAGTAAAAATCACAGACAACAGAGTACAGAGTTTATGATTCACAGAGAACAGAGTGCGGAGAGTAAAAATCACAGACAGCAGAGTGCGGAGAATAAAAATCACTGAGAGCAGAGTGAAGGGAGTAAAAATCACAGAAAGCAGAGTACAGAGAGTAAAAGTCACAGAGTGCCGAGTGCAGAGAGTAAAAATCACAGAGAGCTGAGCGCAGAGAGTAAAAATCACAGACAGCAGCGTGCGGAGAATAAAGATCACAGAGAGCAGAGTGCAGAGAATAAAAATCACGGAGATCAGAGTGCAGACAGTAAAAATTACAGAGATCAGAGTGCAGAGAGTAAAAAATCACAGAGAACAGAGTGCAGACTGTAAAAATCACAGAGAACAGAGTGCAGAAAATAAACATCACAGAGAACAGAGTGCGGAGAGTAGAAATCACAGAGAGCAGAATTGGCAGACTAAAAATCAAAGAAAGCAGAGTGCGGAGTGTAAAAATCACAGACAGAAGAGCGCAGAGAGTAAAAATCACAGAGATCAGACTGTAGAGAGTAAAAATCACACAGAACTGAGGGCAGAGAGTAAAGATCACAGAGAGCAGAGGGCAGAGAGTAAAACTCACAGAGATCAGAGTGCGGAGAGCAAACATCACAGAGAACAGAGTGCAGACTGTAAAAATCACAGAGAACAGAGTGCAGAGAGTAAACATCACAGAGAACAGAGCGCGGAGAGTATAAATCACCGAGAGCAGAATTGGCAGAGAAAAAATCAAAGAGAGCAGAGTGCGGAGTGTAAAAAGCACAGACAGAAGAGTGCAGAGAGTAAAAATCGCAGAGATCAGAGTGCGGAGAGTAAAAGTTACAGAGATCAGAGTGCAGAGAGTAAAAATCACAGAGATCAGAGTGCAGAGGGTAAAACTCACAAAGATCTGTGTACAGAGAGTTAAAACCACAGAGAACAGAGTGCAGAGAATAAAAATCACAGAGATCAGAGTGCGGGAATAAAAATTACAGAGATCATAGTGCACAGAGTAAAAATCATAGAGATCTGTGTGCAGAGATTAAAAATCACAGACAACAGAGTGCAGAGAGTAAAAATCACACAGAGTTGAGGGCAGGGTGTAAAGATCACAGAGAGCAGAGGGCAGAGAGTAAGGCTCACAGAGATCAGAGTGCGGAGAGCAAACATCACAGAGAGCAGAGTGAAGAGAGAAAAAATCACAGAAAGCAGAGTACGGAGAGTAAAAGTCACAGAGTGCCGAGTGCAGAGAGTAAAAATCACAGAGAGCAGCGTGCGGAGAATAAAGATCACAGGGAAGAGAGTGCAAAGATTAAAAGTCTCAGAGGGCAGAGTGCGGAGTGCAAAAATCACTGAGAATGGAGTGCTGAGAATAAAACTCACAGAGAGCAGAGTGCAGATAATAAAAATCACAGAGATCAGAGTGCGGAGAGTAAAAATTACAGAGATCAGAGTGCAGAGAATAAAAATCACAGAGATCAGAGTGCAGAGGGTAAAACTCACAGAGATCTGTGTGCAGAGAGTTAAAACCACAGAGAACAGAGTGCAGAGAGTAAAAATCACAGAGATCAGAGTGCGGAGAGTAAAACTTACAGAGATCATAGTGCAGAGAGTAAAAATCACAGAGATCTGTGTGCAGAGATTAAAAATCACAGACAACAGAGTGCAGAGTGTAAAAATCACAGAGATCAGAGTGCAGAGAGTAAAAATCACACAGAGTTGAGGGCAGAGTGCAAAGATCGCAGAGAGCAGAGGGCAGAGAGTGAAGCTCACAGAGATCAGAGTGCGGAGAGCAAACATCACAGAGAACAGAGTGCAGAGAGTAAAAGTAACAGAGAGCATAGTGCAGACATTAAAAACCACAGAGAGAAGAGTGCAGAGAGTAAACATCACAGGCAACAGAGTGCTGAGCGTAAAAATCACAGAGATCAGAGTGCAGAGAGTAAAAATCACAGAGAACTGAGTGCAGACTGTAAAAATCACAGACAACAGAGTGCAGAGAGTAAAATTCACAGACAGCTGAATTGGCAGAGTAAAAATCAGTGAGAGGAGAGTGCAGAGAGTAAAAAATCACTGAGAGAAGAGTGCAAAGAGTAAAAATCACAGAGATCAGAGTACGGAGAGTAAAAATCACAGATAACTGATTGCAGAGAAGAAAAATCACAGAGATCTGAATACAGAGAGCAAAAATTGCAGAGAACGGAGTGCAGAGAGAATTCAATACAGAGGGCAGAGTGCAGAGAGAGTAAAAATCACAAGTGCAGAGTGCGGAGAGCAAAAATCACAGAGATCAGACTGCAGAGATTAAAGATCACACAGAAATGAGGGCAGAGTGTAAATATCACAGAGAGCAGAGGGCAGAGAGTAAAGCTCACAGAGATCAGAGTGCGGAGAGCAAACATCACAGAGAACAGAGTGCAGAGAGTAAAAGTAACAGAGAGCATAGTGCAGACATTAAAAATCACAGTGAGAAGAGTGCAGACAGTAAAAATCACAGAGATCAGAGTGTGGAGAGTAAAAATTACAGAGATCATACTGCAGAGAGTAAAAATCACAGAGATCAGAGTGCAGAGGGTAAATCTCACAAAGGTCTGTGTGCAGAGCGTTCAAACCACAGAGAACAGAGTGCAGAGAGTAAAAATCACAGAGATCAGAGTGCGGAGAGTAAAAATTACAGAGATCATAGTGCGCAGAGTAAAAATCATAGAGATCTGTGTGCAGAGATTAAAAATCACAGACAACGGAGTGCAGAGCGTAAAAATCACACAGTGTTGAGGGCAGAGTGTAAACATCACAGAGAACAGAGTGCAGAGAGTAAAAATCACAGAGAGCAGGGTGCGGAGAGTAAAAATCACAGACAACAGAGTACAGAGTTTATGATTCACAGAGAACAGAGTGCGGAGAGTAATAATCACAGGCAGCAGAGTGCGGGGAATAAAAATCACTGAGAGCAGAGTGAAGGGAGTAAAAATCACAGAAAGCAGAGTACAGAGAGTAAAAGTCACAGAGTGCCGAGTGCAGAGAGTAAAAATCACAGAGAGCTGAGCGCAGAGAGTAAAAATCACAGAGAGCAGCGTGCGGAGAATAGAGATCACAGAGAGCATAGTGCAGAGAATAAAAATCACAGAGATCAGAGTGCAGACAGTAAAAATCACAGAGATCAGAGTGCAGAGAGTAAAAAATCACAGAGAGCAGCGTGCGGAGAATAAAGATCACAGGGAACAGAGTGCAAAGATTAAAAGTCTCAGAGGGCAGAGTGCGGAGAGCAAAATTCACTGAGAATGGAGTGCTGAGAATAAAACTGACAGAGAGCAGAGTGCAGAGAATAAAAATCACAGAGATCAGAGTGCGGAGAGTAAAAATTACAGAGATCAGAGTGCAGAGAGTAAAAATCACAGAGATCAGAGTGCAGAGTGTAAAACTCACAGAGATCTGTGTGCAGACAGTTAATACCACAGAGAACAGAGTGCAGAGAGAAAAAATCACAGAGATCAGAGTGCGGAGAGTAAAAGTTACAGAGATCAGAGTGCAGAGAGTAAAAATCACAGAGATCAGAGTGCAGAGGGTAAACCTCACAAAGATCTGTGTGCAGAGCGTTAAAACCACAGAGAACAGAGTGCAGAGAGTAAAACTCACACAGAGTTGAGGGCAGAGTGTTAAGATCACAGAGGGCAGAAGGCAGAGAGTAAAGCTCACAGAGATCAGAGTGCGGAGAGCTAACATCACAGAGAACAGAGTGCAGAGAGTAAAAATCACAGAGAGCATAGTGCAGTGATTAAAAATCACAGAGAGCAGGGTGCGGAGCGTAAAAATCACAGACAACAGAGTACAGAGTTTATGATTCACAGAGAACAGAGTGCGGAGAGTAAAAATCACAGACAGCAGAGTGCGGAGAATAAAAATCACTGAGAGCAGAGTGAAGGGAGTAAAAATCACAGAAAGCACAGTACAGAGAGTAAAAGTCACAGAGTGCCGAGTGCAGAGAGTAAAAATCACAGAGAGCTGAGCGCAGAGAGTAAAAATCACAGAGAGCAGCGTGCGGAGAATAAAGATCACAGAGAGCAGAGTGCAGAGAGTAAAAATCACAGAGAACAGAGTGCAGACTGTAAAAATCACAGATAACAGAATGCAGAGAGTAAACATCACAGAGAACAGAGTGCTTAGAGTATAAATCACAGAGAGCAGAATTGGCAGAGTAAAAATCAAAGAGAGCAGAGTGCGGAGTGTAAAAATCACAAACAGAAGAGTGCAGAGAGTAAAAATCACAGAGATCAGACTGTAGAGAGTAAAAATCACACAGAACTGAGGGCAGAGTGTAAAAATCACAGAGAGCAGAGTACAGAGTGTAAAAATCACAGAGATCAGAGTGCGGAGAGTAAAAATTACAGAGATCATAGTGCACAGAGTAAAAATCATAGAGATCTGTGTGCAGAGATTAAAAATCACAGACAACAGAGTGCAGAGCGTAAAAATCACAGAGATCAGAGTGCAGAGAGTAAAAGTCACACAGAGTTGAGGGCAGAGTGTAAAGATCACAGAGAGCAGAGGACAGAGAGTAAGGCTCACAGAGAACAGAGTGCGGAGAGTAAAAATCACAGACAACAGAGTACTGAGTTTATGATTCACAGAGAACAGAGTGCGGAGAGTAAAAATCACAGACAGCAGAGTGCGGAGAATAAAAATCACTGAGAGCAGAGTGAAGGGAGTAAAATCACAGAAAGCAGAGTACAGAGACTAAAAGTCACAGAGTGCCGAGTGCAGAGAGTAAAAATCACAGAGAGCTGAGCGAAGAGAGTAAAAATCACAGAGAGCAGCGTGCGGAGAATAAAGATCACAGAGATCAGAGTGCAGACAGTAAAAATCACAGAGATCAGAGTGTAGAGAGTAAAAAATCACAGAGAGCAGCGTGCGGAGAATAAAGATCACAGGGAACAGAGTGCAAAGATTAAAAGTTGTCAGAGGGCAGAGTGCGGAGAGCAAAATTCACTGAGAATGGAGTGCTGAGAATAAAACTCACAGAGAGCAGAGTGCAGAGAATAAAAATCACAGAGATCAGAGTGCGGAGAGTAAAAATTACAGAGATCAGAGTGCAGAGAGTAAAAATCACAGATATCAGAGTGCAGAGGGTAAAACTCACAGAGATTTGTGTGCAGGCAGTTAAAACCACAGAGAACAGAGTGCAGAGAGTAAAAATCACAGAGATCAGAGTACGGAGAGTAAAAGTTACAGAGATCAGAGTGCAGAGAGTAAAAATGACAGAGATCAGAGTGCAGAGAGTAAAAATCACAGAGATCAGAGTGAAGATAGTAAAAATCACACAGAGTTGAGGGCAGAGTGTAAAGATCACAGAGAGCAGAGGGCAGAGAGTAAGGCTCACAGAGATCAGAGTGCGGAGAGCAAACATCACAGAGAACAGAGTGCGGAGAGTAAAAATCACAGACAGCAGAGTGCCGAGAAAAAAAATCACAGAAAGCAGAGTGCAGAGAGTAAAAGTCACAGAGTGCCGAGTGCAGAGAGTAAAAATCACAGAGAGCAGCGTGCGGAGAATAAAGATCACAGGGAACAGAGTGCAAAGATTAAAAGTCTCAGAGGGCAGAGTGCAGAGAGCAAAATTCACTGAGAATGGAGTGCTGAGAATAAAACTCACAGAGAGCAGAGTGCAGAGAATAAAAATCACAGAGATCAGAGTGCGGAGAGTAAAAATCACAGAGATCAGAGTGCAGAGAGTAAAAATCACAGACAACAGAGTACTGAGTTTATGATTCACAGAGAACAAATTGCGGAGAGTAAAAATCACAGACAGCAGAGTGTGGAGAATAAAAATCACTGAGAGCAGAGTGAAGGGAGTCAAAATCACAGAAAGCAGAGTACGGAGAGTAAAAGTCACAGAGTGCCGAGTGCAGAGAGTAAAAATCACAGAGAGCTGAGCGCAGAGAGTAAAAATCACAGAGATCAGAGTGCAGAGAGTAAAAATCAAAGAGAGCTGAGCGCAGAGAGTAAAAATCACAGAGAACAGAGTGCAGAGAATAAACATCACAGAGAACAGAGTGCGGAGAGTAGAAATCACAGAGAGCAGAATTGGCAGAGTAAAAATCAAAGAGAGCAGAGTGCGGAGTGTAAAAATCACAGACAGAAGAGTGCAGAGAGTAAAAATCACAGAGATCAGACTGTAGAGAGTAAAAATCACACAGAACTGAGAGAAGAGTGTAAAAATCACAGAGAGCAGAGTGCAGAGTGTAAAAATCACAGAGATCAGAGTGCGGAGAGTAAAATCACTGAGAATGGAGTGCTGAGAATAAAACTCACAGACAGCAGAGTGCAGAGAATAAAAATCTGAGAGATCAGAGTGCGGAGAATAAAAATTGCAGAGATCAGAGTGCAGAGAGTAAAAATCACAGAGATCAGAGTGCAGAGGGTAAAACTCACAAAGATCTGTGTGCAGAGAGTTAAAACCACAGAGAACAGAGTGCAGAGAGTAAAAATCACAGAGATCAGAGTGCGGAGAGTAAAAATCACACAGAGTTGAGGGCAGAGTGTAAAGATCACAGAGAGCAGAGGGCAGAGAGTAAGGCTCACAGAGATCAGAGTGCGGAGAGCAAACATCACAGAGAACAGAGTACGGAGAGTAAAAATCACAGACAGCAGAGTGCGGAGAGTAAAAATCACAGAGAGCAGAGTGAAGAGAGAAAAAATCACAGAAAGCAGAGTACACAGAGTAAAAGTCACAGAGTGCCGAGTGCAGAGAGTAAAGCTCACAGAGATCAGAGTGCGGAGAGCAAACATCACAGAGAACAGAGTGCAGAGAGTAAAAGTAACAGAGAGCATAGTGCAGACATTAAAAATCACAGTGAGAAGAGTGCAGACAGTAAAAATCACAGAGATCAGAGTGTGGAGAGTAAATATTACAGAGATCATACTGCAGAGAGTAAAAATCACAGAGATCAGAGTGCAGAAGGTAAACCTCACAAAGATCTGTGTGCAGAGCGTTAAAACCACAGAGAACAGAGTGCAGAGAGTAAAAATCACAGAGATCAGAGTGCGGAGAGTAAAAATCACACAGAGTTGAGGGCAGAGTGTAAAGATCACAGAGAGCAGAGGGCAGAGAGTAAGGCTCACAGAGATCAGAGTGCGGAGAGCAAACATCACAGAGAACAGAGTACGGAGAGTAAAAATCACAGACAGCAGAGTGCGGAGAGTAAAAATCACAGAGAGCAGAGTGAAGAGAGAAAAAATCACAGAAAGCAGAGTACACAGAGTAAAAGTCACAGAGTGCCGAGTGCAGAGAGTAAAGCTCACAGAGATCAGAGTGCGGAGAGCAAACATCACAGAGAACAGAGTGCAGAGAGTAAAAGTAACAGAGAGCATAGTGCAGACATTAAAAATCACAGTGAGAAGAGTGCAGACAGTAAAAATCACAGAGATCAGAGTGTGGAGAGTAAATATTACAGAGATCATACTGCAGAGAGTAAAAATCACAGAGATCAGAGTGCAGAAGGTAAACCTCACAAAGATCTGTGTGCAGAGCGTTAAAACCACAGAGAATAGAGTGCAGAGAGTAAAACTCACACAGAGTTGAGGGCAGAGTGTTAAGATCACAGAGAGCAGAAGGCAGAGAGTAAAGCTCACAGAGATCAGAGTGCGGAGAGCTAACATCACAGAGAACAGAGTGCAGAGAGTAAAAATCACAGAGAGCATAGTGCAGTGATTAAAAATCACAGAGAGCAGGGTGCGGAGCGTAAAAATCACAGACAACAGAGTACAGAGTTTATGATTCACAGAGAACAGAGTGCGGAGAGTAAAAATCACAGACAGCAGAGTGCGGAGAAAAAAAATCACAGAAAGCAGAGTGCAGAGAGTAAAAGTCGCAGAGTGCCGAGTGCAGAGAGTAAAAATCACAGAGAGCAGCGTGCGGAGAATAAAGATCACAGGGAACAGAGTGCAAAGATTAAAAGTCTCAGAGGGCAGAGTGCAGTGAGCAAAATTCACTGAGAATGGAGTGCTGAGAATAAAACTCACAGAGAGCAGAGTGCAGAGAATAAAAATCACAGAGATCAGAGTGCGGAGAGTAAAAATCACAGAGATCAGAGTGCAGAGGGTAAAACTCACAGAGATCTGTGTGCAGACAGTTAAAACGACAGAGAACAGAGTGCAGAGAGTAAAAATCACAGACAACAGAGTACAGAGTTTATGATTCACAGAGAACAAAGTGCGGAGAGTAAAAATCACAGACAGCAGAGTGCGGAGAATAAAAATCACTGAGAGCAGAGTGAAGGGAGTAAAAATCACAGAAAGCAGAGTACGGAGAGTAAAAGTCACAGAGTGCCGAGTGCAGAGAGTAAAAATCACAGAGAGCTGAGCGCAGAGAGTAAAAATCACAGAGATCAGAGTGCAGAGAGTAAAAATCAAAGAGAGCTGAGCGCAGAGAGTAAAAATCACAGAGAACAGAGTGCAGAGAATAAACATCACAGAGAACAGAGTGCGGAGAGTAGAAATCACAGAGAGCAGAATTGGCAGAGTAAAAATCAAAGAGAGCAGAGTGCGGAGTGTAAAAATCACAGACAGAAGAGTGCAGAGTGTAAAAATCACAGAGATCAGACTGTAGAGAGTAAAAATCACACAGAACTGAGAGAAGAGTGTAAAAATCACAGAGAGCAGAGTGCAGAGTGTAAAAATCACAGAGATCAGAGTGCGGAGTGTAAAATCACTGAGAATGGAGTGCTGAGAATAAAACTCACAGACAGCAGAGTGCAGAGAATAAAAATCTGAGAGATCAGAGTGCGGAGAATAAAAATTGCAGAGATCAGAGTGCAGAGAGTAAAAATCACAGAGATCAGAGTGCAGAGGGTAAAACTCACAAAGATCTGTGTGCAGAGAGTTAAAACCACAGAGAACAGAGTGCGGAGAGTAAAAATCACAGAGATCAGAGTGCGGAGAGTAAAAATCACACAGAGTTGAGGGCAGAGTGTAAAGATCACAGAGAGCAGAGGGCAGAGAGTAAGGCTCACAGAGATCAGAGTGCGGAGAGCAAACATCACAGAGAACAGAGTGCGGAGAGTAAAAATCACAGACAGCAGAGTGCGGAGAGTAAAAATCACAGAGAGCAGAGTGAAGAGAGAAAAAATCACAGAAAGCAGAGTATACAGAGTAAAAGTCACAGAGTGCCGAGTGCAGAGAGTAAAGCTCACAGAGATCAGAGTGCGGAGAGCAAACATCACAGAGAACAGAGTGCAGAGAGTAAAAGTAACAGAGAGCATAGTGCAGACATTAAAAATCACAGAGAGAAGAGTGCAGACAGTAAAAATCACAGAGATCAGAGTGTGGAGAGTAAAAATTACAGAGATCATACTGCAGAGAGTAAAAATCACAGAGATCAGAGTGCAGAAGTTAAACCTCACAAAGATCTGTGTGCAGAGCGTTAAAACCACAGAGAACAGAGTGCAGAGAGTAAAACTCACACAGAGTTGCGGGCAGAGTGTTAAGATCACAGAGAGCAGAAGGCAGAGAGTAAAGCTCACAGAGATCAGAGTGCGGAGAGCTAACATCACAGAGAACAGAGTGCAGAGAGTAAAAATCACAGAGAGCATAGTGCGGTGATTAAAAATCACAGAGAGCAGGGTGCGGAGCGTAAAAATCACAGACAACAGAGTACAGAGTTTATGATTCACAGAGAACAGAGTGCGGAGAGTAAAAATCACAGACAGCAGAGTGCGGAGAATAAAAATCACTGAGAGCAGAGTGAAGGGAGAAAAAATCACAGAAAGCAGAGTACAGAGAGTAAAAGTCGCAGAGTGCCGAGTGCAGAGAGTAAAAATCACAGAGAGCTGAGCGCAGAGAGTAAAAATCACAGAGAGCAGCGTGCGGAGAATAAAGATCACAGAGAGCAGAGTGCAGACTGTAAAAATCACAGATAACAGAGTGCAGAGAGTAAACATCACAGAGAACAGAGTGCTTAGAGTATAAATCACAGAGAGCAGAATTGGCAGAGTAAAAATCAAAGAGAGCAGAGTGCGGAGTGCAAAAATCACAAACAGAAGAGTGCAGAGAGTAAAAATCACAGAGATCAGACTGTAGAGAGTAAAAATCACACAGAACTGAGGGCAGAGTGTAAAAATCACAGAGAGCAGAGTACAGAGTGTAAAAATCACAGAGATCAGAGTGCGGAGACTAAAAATCACTGAGAATGCAGTGCTGAGAATAAAACTCACAGAGAGCAGAGTGCAGAGAATAAAAATCACAGAGAACAGAGTGCAGAGAGTAAAAATCACAGAGATCAGAGTACGGAGAGTAAAAGTTACAGAGATCAGAGTGCAGAGAGTAAAAATGACAGAGATCAGAGTGCAGAGAGTAAAAATCACAGAGATCAGAGTGAAGATAGTAAAAATCACACAGAGTTGAGGGCAGAGTGTAAAGATCACAGAGAGCAGAGGGCAGAGAGTAAGGCTCACAGAGATCAGAGTGCGGAGAGCAAACATCACAGAGAACAGAGTGCGGAGAGTAAAAATCACAGACAGCAGAGTGCCGAGAAAAAAAATCACAGAAAGCAGAGTGCAGAGAGTAAAAGTCACAGAGTGCCGAGTGCAGAGAGTAAAAATCACAGAGAGCAGCGTGCGGAGAATAAAGATCACAGGGAACAGAGTGCAAAGATTAAAAGTCTCAGAGGGCAGAGTGCAGAGAGCAAAATTCACTGAGAATGGAGTGCTGAGAATAAAACTCACAGAGAGCAGAGTGCAGAGAATAAAAATCACAGAGATCAGAGTGCGGAGAGTAAAAATCACAGAGATCAGAGTGCAGAGAGTAAAAATCACAGACAACAGAGTACTGAGTTTATGATTCACAGAGAACAAATTGCGGAGAGTAAAAATCACAGACAGCAGAGTGTGGAGAATAAAAATCACTGAGAGCAGAGTGAAGGGAGTAAAAATCACAGAAAGCAGAGTACGGAGAGTAAAAGTCACAGAGTGCCGAGTGCAGAGAGTAAAAATCACAGAGAGCTGAGCGCAGAGAGTAAAAATCACAGAGATCAGAGTGCAGAGAGTAAAAATCAAAGAGAGCTGAGCGCAGAGAGTAAAAATCACAGAGAACAGAGTGCAGAGAATAAACATCACAGAGAACAGAGTGCGGAGAGTAGAAATCACAGAGAGCAGAATTGGCAGAGTAAAAATCAAAGAGAGCAGAGTGCGGAGTGTAAAAATCACAGACAGAAGAGTGCAGAGAGTAAAAATCACAGAGATCAGACTGTAGAGAGTAAAAATCACACAGAACTGAGAGAAGAGTGTAAAAATCACAGAGAGCAGAGTGCAGAGTGTAAAAATCACAGAGATCAGAGTGCGGAGAGTAAAATCACTGAGAATGGAGTGCTGAGAATAAAACTCACAGACAGCAGAGTGCAGAGAATAAAAATCTGAGAGATCAGAGTGCGGAGAATAAAAATTGCAGAGATCAGAGTGCAGAGAGTAAAAATCACAGAGATCAGAGTGCAGAGGGTAAAACTCACAAAGATCTGTGTGCAGAGAGTTAAAACCACAGAGAACAGAGTGCAGAGAGTAAAAATCACAGAGATCAGAGTGCGGAGAGTAAAAATCACACAGAGTTGAGGGCAGAGTGTAAAGATCACAGAGAGCAGAGGGCAGAGAGTAAGGCTCACAGAGATCAGAGTGCGGAGAGCAAACATCACAGAGAACAGAGTACGGAGAGTAAAAATCACAGACAGCAGAGTGCGGAGAGTAAAAATCACAGAGAGCAGAGTGAAGAGAGAAAAAATCACAGAAAGCAGAGTACACAGAGTAAAAGTCACAGAGTGCCGAGTGCAGAGAGTAAAGCTCACAGAGATCAGAGTGCGGAGAGCAAACATCACAGAGAACAGAGTGCAGAGAGTAAAAGTAACAGAGAGCATAGTGCAGACATTAAAAATCACAGTGAGAAGAGTGCAGACAGTAAAAATCACAGAGATCAGAGTGTGGAGAGTAAATATTACAGAGATCATACTGCAGAGAGTAAAAATCACAGAGATCAGAGTGCAGAAGGTAAACCTCACAAAGATCTGTGTGCAGAGCGTTAAAACCACAGAGAATAGAGTGCAGAGAGTAAAACTCACACAGAGTTGAGGGCAGAGTGTTAAGATCACAGAGAGCAGAAGGCAGAGAGTAAAGCTCACAGAGATCAGAGTGCGGAGAGCTAACATCACAGAGAACAGAGTGCAGAGAGTAAAAATCACAGAGAGCATAGTGCAGTGATTAAAAATCACAGAGAGCAGGGTGCGGAGCGTAAAAATCACAGACAACAGAGTACAGAGTTTATGATTCACAGAGAACAGAGTGCGGAGAGTAAAAATCACAGACAGCAGAGTGCGGAGAAAAAAAATCACAGAAAGCAGAGTGCAGAGAGTAAAAGTCGCAGAGTGCCGAGTGCAGAGAGTAAAAATCACAGAGAGCAGCGTGCGGAGAATAAAGATCACAGGGAACAGAGTGCAAAGATTAAAAGTCTCAGAGGGCAGAGTGCAGTGAGCAAAATTCACTGAGAATGGAGTGCTGAGAATAAAACTCACAGAGAGCAGAGTGCAGAGAATAAAAATCACAGAGATCAGAGTGCGGAGAGTAAAAATCACAGAGATCAGAGTGCAGAGGGTAAAACTCACAGAGATCTGTGTGCAGACAGTTAAAACGACAGAGAACAGAGTGCAGAGAGTAAAAATCACAGACAACAGAGTACAGAGTTTATGATTCACAGAGAACAAAGTGCGGAGAGTAAAAATCACAGACAGCAGAGTGCGGAGAATAAAAATCACTGAGAGCAGAGTGAAGGGAGTAAAAATCACAGAAAGCAGAGTACGGAGAGTAAAAGTCACAGAGTGCCGAGTGCAGAGAGTAAAAATCACAGAGAGCTGAGCGCAGAGAGTAAAAATCACAGAGATCAGAGTGCAGAGAGTAAAAATCAAAGAGAGCTGAGCGCAGAGAGTAAAAATCACAGAGAACAGAGTGCAGAGAATAAACATCACAGAGAACAGAGTGCGGAGAGTAGAAATCACAGAGAGCAGAATTGGCAGAGTAAAAATCAAAGAGAGCAGAGTGCGGAGTGTAAAAATCACAGACAGAAGAGTGCAGAGTGTAAAAATCACAGAGATCAGACTGTAGAGAGTAAAAATCACACAGAACTGAGAGAAGAGTGTAAAAATCACAGAGAGCAGAGTGCAGAGTGTAAAAATCACAGAGATCAGAGTGCGGAGTGTAAAATCACTGAGAATGGAGTGCTGAGAATAAAACTCACAGACAGCAGAGTGCAGAGAATAAAAATCTGAGAGATCAGAGTGCGGAGAATAAAAATTGCAGAGATCAGAGTGCAGAGAGTAAAAATCACAGAGATCAGAGTGCAGAGGGTAAAACTCACAAAGATCTGTGTGCAGAGAGTTAAAACCACAGAGAACAGAGTGCGGAGAGTAAAAATCACAGAGATCAGAGTGCGGAGAGTAAAAATCACACAGAGTTGAGGGCAGAGTGTAAAGATCACAGAGAGCAGAGGGCAGAGAGTAAGGCTCACAGAGATCAGAGTGCGGAGAGCAAACATCACAGAGAACAGAGTGCGGAGAGTAAAAATCACAGACAGCAGAGTGCGGAGAGTAAAAATCACAGAGAGCAGAGTGAAGAGAGAAAAAATCACAGAAAGCAGAGTATACAGAGTAAAAGTCACAGAGTGCCGAGTGCAGAGAGTAAAGCTCACAGAGATCAGAGTGCGGAGAGCAAACATCACAGAGAACAGAGTGCAGAGAGTAAAAGTAACAGAGAGCATAGTGCAGACATTAAAAATCACAGAGAGAAGAGTGCAGACAGTAAAAATCACAGAGATCAGAGTGTGGAGAGTAAAAATTACAGAGATCATACTGCAGAGAGTAAAAATCACAGAGATCAGAGTGCAGAAGTTAAACCTCACAAAGATCTGTGTGCAGAGCGTTAAAACCACAGAGAACAGAGTGCAGAGAGTAAAACTCACACAGAGTTGCGGGCAGAGTGTTAAGATCACAGAGAGCAGAAGGCAGAGAGTAAAGCTCACAGAGATCAGAGTGCGGAGAGCTAACATCACAGAGAACAGAGTGCAGAGAGTAAAAATCACAGAGAGCATAGTGCGGTGATTAAAAATCACAGAGAGCAGGGTGCGGAGCGTAAAAATCACAGACAACAGAGTACAGAGTTTATGATTCACAGAGAACAGAGTGCGGAGAGTAAAAATCACAGACAGCAGAGTGCGGAGAATAAAAATCACTGAGAGCAGAGTGAAGGGAGAAAAAATCACAGAAAGCAGAGTACAGAGAGTAAAAGTCGCAGAGTGCCGAGTGCAGAGAGTAAAAATCACAGAGAGCTGAGCGCAGAGAGTAAAAATCACAGAGAGCAGCGTGCGGAGAATAAAGATCACAGAGAGCAGAGTGCAGACTGTAAAAATCACAGATAACAGAGTGCAGAGAGTAAACATCACAGAGAACAGAGTGCTTAGAGTATAAATCACAGAGAGCAGAATTGGCAGAGTAAAAATCAAAGAGAGCAGAGTGCGGAGTGCAAAAATCACAAACAGAAGAGTGCAGAGAGTAAAAATCACAGAGATCAGACTGTAGAGAGTAAAAATCACACAGAACTGAGGGCAGAGTGTAAAAATCACAGAGAGCAGAGTACAGAGTGTAAAAATCACAGAGATCAGAGTGCGGAGACTAAAAATCACTGAGAATGCAGTGCTGAGAATAAAACCCACAGACAGCAGAGTGCAGAGAATAAAAATCACAGAGATCAGAGTGCAGAGAGTAAAAATCACAGAGATCAGAGTGCAGAGAGTAAAAATCACAGAGATCAGAGTGCGAAGAGTAAAAATTACAGAGATCATAGTGCACAGAGTAAAAATCATAGAGATCTGTGTGCAGAGATTAAAAATCACAGACAACAGAGTGCAGAGCGTAAAAATCACAGAGATCAGAGTGCAGAGAGTAAAAGTCACACAGAGTTGAGGGCAGAGTGTAAAGATCACAGAGAGCAGAGGACAGAGAGTAAGGCTCACAGAGAACATAGTGCGGAGAGTAAAAAATCACAGACAACAGAGTACTGAGTTTATGATTCACAGAGAACAGAGTGCGGAGAGTAAAAATCACAGGCAGCAGAGTGCGGAGAATAAAAATCACTGAGAGCAGAGTGAAGGGAGTAAAAATCACAGAAAGCAGAGTACAGAGAGTAAAAGTCACAGAGTGCCGAGTGCAGAGAATAAAAATCACAGAGAGCTGAGCGCAGAGAGTAAGGCTCACAGAGATCAGAGTGCGGAGAGCAAACATCACAGAGAACAGAGTGCGGAGAGTAAAAATCACAGACAGCAGAGTGCGGAGAGTAAAAATCACCGAGAGCAGAGTGAAGAGAAAAAAAGTCACAGAAAGCAGAGTGCAGAGAGTAAAAGTCACAGAGTGCAGAGTGCAGAGAGTAAAAATCACAGAGAGCAGCGTGCGGAGAATAAAGCTCACAGGGAACAGAGTGCAAAGATTAAAAGTCTCAGAGGGCAGAGTGCGGAGAGCAAAATTCACTGAGAATGGAGTGCTGAGAATAAAACTCACAGAGAGCAGAGTGCAGAGAATAAAAATCACAGAGATCAGAGTGCGGAGAGTAAAAATCACAGAGATCAGAGTGCAGAGGGTAAAACTCACAGAGATCTGTGTGCAGACAGTTAAAACGACAGAGAACAGAGTTCAGAGAGTAAAAATCACAGACAACAGAGTAGAGAGTTTATGATTCACAGAGACCAGAGTGCGGAGAGTAAAAATCACAGACAGCAGAGTGCGGAGAATAAAAATCACTGAGAGCAGAGTGAAGGGAGTAAAAATCACAGAAAGCAGAGTGCAGAGAGTAAAAAATCACAGAGAACAGAGGGCAGACTGTAAAAATCACAGAGAACAGAGTGCAGAGAATAAACATCACAGAGAACAGAGTGCTGAGAGTAGAAATCACAGAGAGCAGAATTGGCAGAGTAAAAATCAAAGAGAGCAGAGTGCGGAGTGTAAAAATTACAGACAGAAGAGTGCAGAGAGTAAAAATCACAGAGATCAGACTGTAGAGAGTAAAAATCACACAGAACTGAGGGCAGAGAGTAAAGATCACAGAGAGCAGAGGGCAGAGAGTAAAAATCACAGGGATCAGAGTGCAGAGGGTAAAACTCACAGAGATCTGTGTGCAGACATTTAAAACCACAGAGAACAGAGTGCAGAGAGTAAAAATCACAGAGATTAGAGTGCGGAGAGTAAAAGTTACAGAGATCAGAGTGCAGAGAGTAAAAAACACAGAGATCAGAGTGCAGAGGGTAAAACTCACAAAGATCTGTGTGCAGAGAGTTAAAACCACAGAGAACAGAGTGCAGAGAGTAAAAATCACAGAGATCAGAGTGCGGAGAGTAAAAATTACAGAGATCATAGTGCACAGAGTAAAAATCACAGAGATCTGTGTACAGAGATTAAAAATCACAGACAACAGAGTGCAGAGCGTAAAAATCACAGAGATCAGAGTGCAGAGAGTAAAAATCACACAGAGTTGAGGGCAGAGTGTAAAGATCACAGAGAGCAGAGGGCAGAGAGCAAGGCTCACAGAGATCAGAGTGCGGAGAGCAAACATCACAGAGAACAGAGTGCAGAGAGTAAAAATCACAGAGAGTATAGTGCAATGATTAAAAATCACAGAGAGCAGGGTGCGGAGAGTAAAAATCACAGACAACAGAGTACAGAGTTTATGATTCACAGAGAACAGAGTGCGGAGAGTAAAAATCACAGAGATCAGACTGTAGAGAGTAAAAATCACACAGAACTGAGGGCAGAGTGTAAAAATCACAGAGAGCAGAGTACAGAGTGTAAAAATCACAGAGATCAGAGTGCGGAGACTAAAAATCACTGAGAATGCAGTGCTGAGAATAAAACCCACAGACAGCAGAGTGCAGAGAATAAAAATCACAGAGATCAGAGTGCAGAGAGTAAAAATCACAGAGATCAGAGTGCAGAGAGTAAAAATCACAGAGATCAGAGTGCGAAGAGTAAAAATTACAGAGATCATAGTGCACAGAGTAAAAATCATAGAGATCTGTGTGCAGAGATTAAAAATCACAGACAACAGAGTGCAGAGCGTAAAAATCACAGAGATCAGAGTGCAGAGAGTAAAAGTCACACAGAGTTGAGGGCAGAGTGTAAAGATCACAGAGAGCAGAGGACAGAGAGTAAGGCTCACAGAGAACATAGTGCGGAGAGTAAAAAATCACAGACAACAGAGTACTGAGTTTATGATTCACAGAGAACAGAGTGCGGAGAGTAAAAATCACAGGCAGCAGAGTGCGGAGAATAAAAATCACTGAGAGCAGAGTGAAGGGAGTAAAAATCACAGAAAGCAGAGTACAGAGAGTAAAAGTCACAGAGTGCCGAGTGCAGAGATTAAAAATCACAGAGAGCTGAGCGCAGAGAGTAAGGCTCACAGAGATCAGAGTGCGGAGAGCAAACATCACAGAGAACAGAGTGCGGAGAGTAAAAATCACAGACAGCAGAGTGCGGAGAGTAAAAATCACCGAGAGCAGAGTGAAGAGAAAAAAAGTCACAGAAAGCAGAGTGCAGAGAGTAAAAGTCACAGAGTGCAGAGTGCAGAGAGTAAAAATCACAGAGAGCAGCGTGCGGAGAATAAAGCTCACAGGGAACAGAGTGCAAAGATTAAAAGTCTCAGAGGGCAGAGTGCGGAGAGCAAAATTCACTGAGAATGGAGTGCTGAGAATAAAACTCACAGAGAGCAGAGTGCAGAGAATAAAAATCACAGAGATCAGAGTGCGGAGAGTAAAAATCACAGAGATCAGAGTGCAGAGGGTAAAACTCACAGAGATCTGTGTGCAGACAGTTAAAACGACAGAGAACAGAGTTCAGAGAGTAAAAATCACAGACAACAGAGTAGAGAGTTTATGATTCACAGAGACCAGAGTGCGGAGAGTAAAAATCACAGACAGCAGAGTGCGGAGAATAAAAATCACTGAGAGCAGAGTGAAGGGAGTAAAAATCACAGAAAGCAGAGTGCAGAGAGTAAAAAATCACAGAGAACAGAGGGCAGACTGTAAAAATCACAGAGAACAGAGTGCAGAGAATAAACATCACAGAGAACAGAGTGCTGAGAGTAGAAATCACAGAGAGCAGAATTGGCAGAGTAAAAATCAAAGAGAGCAGAGTGCGGAGTGTAAAAATTACAGACAGAAGAGTGCAGAGAGTAAAAATCACAGAGATCAGACTGTAGAGAGTAAAAATCACACAGAACTGAGGGCAGAGAGTAAAGATCACAGAGAGCAGAGGGCAGAGAGTAAAAATCACAGGGATCAGAGTGCAGAGGGTAAAACTCACAGAGATCTGTGTGCAGACATTTAAAACCACAGAGAACAGAGTGCAGAGAGTAAAAATCACAGAGATTAGAGTGCGGAGAGTAAAAGTTACAGAGATCAGAGTGCAGAGAGTAAAAAACACAGAGATCAGAGTGCAGAGGGTAAAACTCACAAAGATCTGTGTGCAGAGAGTTAAAACCACAGAGAACAGAGTGCAGAGAGTAAAAATCACAGAGATCAGAGTGCGGAGAGTAAAAATTACAGAGATCATAGTGCACAGAGTAAAAATCACAGAGATCTGTGTACAGAGATTAAAAATCACAGACAACAGAGTGCAGAGCGTAAAAATCACAGAGATCAGAGTGCAGAGAGTAAAAATCACACAGAGTTGAGGGCAGAGTGTAAAGATCACAGAGAGCAGAGGGCAGAGAGCAAGGCTCACAGAGATCAGAGTGCGGAGAGCAAACATCACAGAGAACAGAGTGCAGAGAGTAAAAATCACAGAGAGTATAGTGCAATGATTAAAAATCACAGAGAGCAGGGTGCGGAGAGTAAAAATCACAGACAACAGAGTACAGAGTTTATGATTCACAGAGAACAGAGTGCGGAGAGTAAAAATCACAGACAGCAGAGTGCGGAGAATAAAAATCACTGAGAGCAGAGTGAAGGGAGTAAAAATCACAGAAAGCAGAGTACAGAGAGTAAAAGTCACAGAGTGCCGAGTGCAGAGAGTAAAAATCACAGAGAGCTGAGCGCAGATAGTAAAAATCACTAGAGAGCAGCGTGCGGAGAATAAAGATCACAGAGAGCAGATGCAGAGAGTAAAAAATCACAGAGAACAGAGTGCAGACTGTAAAAATCACAGAGAACAGAGTGCAGAGAAAAAACATCACAGAGAACAGAGTGCGGAGAGTAGAAATCACAGAGAGCAGAATTGGCAGAGTAAAAATCAAAGAGAGCAGAGTGCGGAGTGTAAAAATCACAGACAGAAGAGTGCAGAGAGTAAAAATCACAGAGATCAGACTGTAGAGAGTAAAAATCACACAGAACTGAGGGCAGAGAGTAAAGATCACAGAGAGCAGAGGGCAGAGAGTAAAACTCACAGAGATCAGAGTGCGGAGAGCAAACATCACAGAGAACAGAGTGCAGACTGTAAAAATCACAGAGAACAGAGTGCAGAGAGTAAACATCACAGAGAACAGAGCGCGGAGAGTATAAATCACCGAGAGCAGAATTGGCAGAGTAAAAATCAGAGAGAGCAGAGTGCGGAGTGTAAAAATCACAGACAGAAGAGTGCAGAGAGTAAAATTCACAGAGATCAGAGTGCGGAGAGTAAAAATCACTGAGAATGGAGTGCTGAGAATAAAACTCACAGACTGCAGAGTAGAGAGAATAAAAAATCACAGAGATCAGAGTGCGGAGAGTAAAAATTACAGAGATCAGAGTGCAGAGAGTAAAAATCACAGAGATCAGAGTGCAGAGGGTAAAACTCATAGAGATCTGTGTGCAGACAGTTAAAACCACAGAGAACAGAGTGCAGAGAGTAAAAATCACAGAGATCAGAGTGCGGAGAGTAAAAGTTACAGAGATCAGAGTGCAGAGAGTAAAAATCACAGAGATCAGAGTGCAGAGGGTAAAACTCACAAAGATCCGTGTGCAGAGAGTTAAAACCACAGAGAACAGAGTGCAGAGAGTAAAAATCACAGAGATCAGAGTGCGGAGAATAAAAATTACAGAGATCATAGTGCACGGAGTAAAAATCATAGAGATCTGTGTGCAGAGATTAAAAATCACAGACAACAGAGTGCAGAGAGTAAAAATCACACGGAGTTGAGGGCAGGGTGTAAAGATCACAGAGAGCAGAGGGCAGAGAGTAAGGCTCACAGAGATCAGAGTGCGGAGAGCAAACATCACAGAGAGCAGAGTGAAGAGAGAAAAAATCACAGAAAGTAGAGTACGGAGAGTAAAAGTCACAGAGTGCCGAGTGCAGAGAGTAAAAATCACAGAGAGCAGCGTGCGGAGAATAAAGATCACAGGGAAGAGAGTGCAAAGATTAAAAGTCTCAGAGGGCAGAGTGCGGAGAGCAAAAATCACTGAGAATGGAGTGCTGAGAATAAAACTGACAGAGAGCAGAGTGCAGAGAATAAAAATCACAGAGATCAGAGTGCAGAGGGTAAAACTCACAGAGATCTGTGTGCAGACAGTTAAAACCACAGAGAACAGAGTGCAGAGAGTAAAAATCACAGAGATCAGAGTACGGAGAGTAAAAGTTACAGAGATCAGAGTGCAGAGAGTAAAAATCACAGAGATCAGAGTGCAGAGAGTAAAAATCACACAGAGTTGAGGGCAGAGTGTAAAGATCACAGAGGGCAGAGGGCAGAGAGTAAGGCTCAAAGAGATCAGAGTGCGGAGAGCAAACATTACAGAGAACAGAGTGCGGAGAGTAAAAATCACAGACAGCAGAGTGCGGAGAGTAAAAATCACAGAGAGCAGAGTGAAGAGAAAAAAAATCACTGAAAGCAGAGTGCAGAGAGTAAAAATCACAGAGAGCAGCGTGCGGAGAATAAAGATCACAGGCAACAGAGTGCAAAGATTAAAAGTCTCAGAGGGCAGAGTGCGGAGAGCAAAAGTCACTGAGAATGGAGTGCTGAGAATAAAACTCACAGAGAGCAGAGTGCAGAGAATAAAAATCACAGAGATCAGAGTGCGGAGAGTAAAAATCACAGAGATCAGAGTGCAGAGGGTAAAACTCACAGAGATCTGTGTGCAGACAGTTAAAACGACAGAGAACAGAGTGCAGAGAGTAAAAATCACAGACAACAGAGTACAGAGTTTATGATTCACAGAGAACAGAGTGCGGAGAGTAAAAATCACAGACAGCAGAGTGCGGAGAATAAAAATCACTGAGAGCAGAGTGAAGGGAGTAAAAATCACAGAAAGCAGAGTACCGAGAGTAAAAGTCACAGAGTGCCGAGTGCAGAGAGTAAAAGTCACAGAGAGCTGAGCGCAGAGGGTAAAAAACACAGAGATCAGAGTGCAGAGAGTAAAAAATCACAGAGAACAGAGTGCAGACTGTAAAAATCACAGAGAACAGAGTGCAGAGAATAACATCACAGAGAACAGAGTGCGGAGAGTAGAAATCACAGAGAGCAGAATCGGCAGAGTAAAAATCAAAGAGAGCAGAGTGCGGAGTGTAAAAATCACAGACAGAAGAGTGCAGAGAGTAAAAATCACAGAGATCAGACTGTAGAGAGTAAAAATCACACAGAACTGAGGGCAGAGTGTAAAAATCACAGAGAGCAGAGTGCAGAGTGTAAAAATCACAGAGATCAGAGTGCGGAGAGTAAAATCACTGAGAATGGAGTGCTGAGAATAAAACTCACAGACAGCAGAGTGCAGGGAATAAAAATCACAGAGATCAGAGTGCGGAGAATAAAAATTGCAGAGATCAGAGTGCAGAGAGTAAAAATCACAGAGATCAGAGTGCAGAGGGTAAAACTCACAAAGATCTGTGTGCAGAGAGTTAAAACCACAGAGAACAGAGTGCAGAGAGTAAAAATCACAGAGATCAGAGTGCGGAGAGTAAAAATTACAGAGATCATAGTGCACAGAGTAAAAATCATAGAGATCTGTGTGCAGAGATTACAAATCACAGACAACAGAGTGCAGAGCGTAAAAATCACAGAGATCAGAGTGCAGAGAGTAAAAATCACACAGAGTTGAGGGCAGAGTGTAAAGATCACAGAGAGCAGAGGGCAGAGAGCAAGGCTCACAGAGATCAGAGTGCGGAGAGCAAACATCACAGAGAGCAGAGTGAAGAGAGAAAAAATCACAGAAAGCAGAGTACGGAGAGTAAAATTCACAGAGTGCCGAGTGCAGAGAGTAAAAATCACAGAGAGCAGCGTGCAGAGAATACAGATCACAGGGAAGAGAGTGCAAAGATTAAAAGTCTCAGAGGGCAGAGTGCGGCGAGCAAAAATCACTGAGAATGGAGTGCTGAGAATAAAACTCACAGAGAGCAGAGTGCAGAGAATAAAAATCACAGAGATCAGAGTGCGGAGAGTAAAAATTACAGAGATCAGAGTGCAGAGAGTAAAAATCACAGAGATCAGAGTGCAGAGAGTAAAACTCACAGAGATCTGTGTGCAGAGAGCTAAAACCACAGAGAACAGAGTGCAGAGAGTAAAAATCACAGAGATCAGAGTGCGGAGAGTAAAACTTACAGAGATCATAGTGCAGAGAGTAAAAATCATAGAGATCTGTGTGCAGAGATTAAAAATCACAGACAACAGAGTGCAGAGCGTAAAAATCACAGAGATCAGAGTGCAGAGATTAAAAATCACAGACAACAGAGTGCAGAGAGTTAAAATCACACAGAGTTCAGGGCAGAGTGTAAAGATCACAGAGAGCAGAGGGCAGAGAGTAAGGCTCACAGAGATCAGAGTTCGGAGAGCAAACATCACAGAGAACAGAGTGCAGAGAGTAAAAATCACAGAGAGCAGGGTGCGGAGAGTAAAAATCACAGACAACAGAGTACAGAGTTTATGATTCACAGAGAACAGAGTTCGGAGAGTAAAAATCACAGACAGCAGAGTGCGGAGAATAAAAATCACTGAGAGCAGAGTGAAGGGAGTAAAAATCACAGAAAGCAGAGTACAGAGAGTAAAAGTCACCGAGTGCCGAGTGCAGAGAGTAAAAATCACAGAGAGCTGAGCGCAGAGAGTAAAAATCACAGACAGCAGCGTGCGGAGAATAAAGATCACAGAGAGCAGAGTGCAGAGAATAAAAATCACAGAGATCAGAGTGCAGACAGTAAAAATCACAGAAATCAGAGTGCAGAGAGTAAAAAATCACAGAGAACAGAGTGCGGAGAGTAGAAATCACAGAGAGCAGAATTGGCAGAGTAAAAATCAAAGAAAGCAGAGTGCGGAGTGTAAAAATCACAGACAGAAGAGTGCAGAGAGTAAAAATCACAGAGATCAGACTGTAGAGAGTAAAAATCACACAGAACTGAGGGCAGAGAGTAAAGATCACAGAGAGCAGAGGGCAGAGAGTAAAACTCACAGAGATCAGTGTGCGGAGAGCAAACATCACAGAGAACAGAGTGCAGACTGTAAAAATCACAGAGAGCAGAGTGCAGAGAGTAAACATCACAGAGAACAGAGCGCGGAGAGTATAAATCACCGAGAGCAGAATTGGCAGAGTAAAAATCAAAGAGAGCAGAGTGCGGAGTGTAAAAATCACAGACAGAAGAGTGCAGAGAGTAAAAATCACAGAGATCAGAGTGCGGAGAGTAAAAATCACTGAGAATGGAGTGCTGAGAATAAAACTCACAGACAGCAGAGTGCAGAGAATAAAAATCACAGAGATCAGAGTGCGGAGAGTAAAAATTACAGAGATCAGAGTGCAGAGAGTAAAAATCACAGAGATCAGAGTGCAGAGGGTAAAACTCACAGAGATCTGTGTGCAGACAGTTAATACCACAGAGAACAGAGTGCAGAGAGTAAAAATCGCAGAGATCAGAGTGCGGAGAGTAAAAGTTACAGAGATCAGAGTGCAGAGAGTAAAAATCACAGAGATCAGAGTGCAGAGGGTAAAACTCACAAAGATCTGTGTGCAGAGAGTTAAAACCACAGAGAACAGAGTGCAGAGAGTAAAAATCACAGAGATCAGAGTGCGGGAATAAAAATTACAGAGATCATAGTGCACAGAGTAAAAATCATAGAGATCTGTGTGCAGAGATTAAAAATCACAGACAACAGAGTGCAGAGAGTAAAAATCACACAGAGTTGAGGGCAGGGTGTAAAGATCACAGAGAGCAGAGGGCAGAGAGTAAGGCTCACAGAGATCAGAGTGCGGAGAGCAAACATCACAGAGAGCAGAGTGAAGAGAGAAAAAATCACAGAAAGCAGAGTACGGAGAGTAAAAGTCACAGAGTGCCGAGTGCAGAGAGTAAAAATCACAGAGAGCAGCGTGCGGAGAATAAAGATCACAGGGAAGAGAGTGCAAAGATTAAAAGTCTCAGACGGCAGAGTGCGGAGTGCAAAAATCACTGAGAATGGAGTGCTGAGAATAAAACTCACAGAGAGCAGAGTGCAGAGAATAAAAATCACAGAGATCAGAGTGCGGAGAGTAAAAATTACAGAGATCAGAGTGCAGAGAATAAAAATCACAGAGATCAGAGTGCAGAGGGTAAAACTCACAGAGATCTGTGTGCGGAGAGTTAAAACCACAGAGAACAGAGTGCAGAGAGTAAAAATCACAGAGATCAGAGTGCGGAGAGTAAAAATCACAGACAACAGAGTACTGAGTTTATGATTCACAGAGAACAGAGTGCGGAGAGTAAAAATCACAGACAGCAGAGTGCGGAGAATAAAAATCACTGAGAGCAGAGTGAAGGGAGTAAAAATCACAGAAAGCAGAGTACAGAGAGTAAAAGTCACAGAGTGCCGAGTGCAGAGAGTAAAAATCACAGAGAGCTGAGCGCAGAGAGTAAAAATCACAGAGAGCAGCGTGCGGAGAATAAAGATCACAGAGAGCAGAGTGCAGAGAATAAAAATCACAGAGATCAGAGTGCAGACAGTAAAAATCACAGAGATCAGAGTGTAGAGAGTAAAAGATCACAGAGAGCAGCGTGCGGAGAATAAAGATCACAGGGAACAGAGTGCAAAGATTAAAAGCCTCAGAGGGCAGAGTGCGGAGAGCAAAATTCACTGAGAATGGAGTGCTGAGAATAAAACTCACAGAGAGCAGAGTGCAGAGAATAAAAATCACAGAGATCAGAGTGCGGAGAGTAAAAATTACAGAGATCAGAGTGCAGAGAGTAAAAATCACAGAGATCAGAGTGCAGAGGGTAAAACTCACAGAGATCTGTGTGCAGACAGTTAAAACCACAGAGAACAGAGTGCAGAGAGTAAAAATCACAGAGATCAGAGTACGGAGAGTAAAAGTTACAGAGATCAGAGTGCAGAGAGTAAAAATCACAGAGATCAGAGTGCAGAGAGTAAAAATCACACAGAGTTGAGGGCAGAGTGTAAAGATCACAGAGAGCAGAGGGCAGAGAGCAAACATCACAGAGAACAGAGTGCGGAGAGTAAAAATCACAGACAGCAGAGTGCGGAGAAAAAAAATCACAGAAAGCAGAGTGCAGAGAGTAAAATTCACAGAGAGCAGCGTGCGGAGAATAAAGATCACAGGGAACAGAGTGCAAAGATTAAAAGTCTCAGAGGGCAGAGTGCGGAGAGCAAAATTCACTGAGAATGGAGTGCTGAGAATAAAACTCACAGAGAGCAGAGTGCAGAGAATAAAAATCACAGAGATCAGAGTGCGGAGAGTAAAAATCACAGAGATCAGTGTGCAGAGGGTAAAACTCACAGAGATCTGTGTGCAGACAGTTAAAACGACAGAGAACAGAGTGCAGAGAGTAAAAATCACAGACAACAGAGTACAGAGTTTATGATTCACAGAGAACAAAGTGCGGAGAGTAAAAATCACAGACAGCAGAGTGCGGAGAATAAAAATCACTGAGAGCAGAGTGAAGGGAGTAAAAATCACAGAAAGCAGAGTACGGAGAGTAAAAGTCACAGAGTGCCGAGTGCAGAGAGTAAAAATCACAGAGAGCTGAGCGCAGAGAGTAAAAATCACAGAGATCAGAGTGCAGAGAGTAAAAATCACAGAGAGCTGAGCGCAGAGAGTAAAAATCACAGAGAACAGAGTGCAGAGAATAAACATCACAGAGAACAGAGTGCGGAGAGTAGAAATCACAGAGAGCAGAATTGGCAGAGTAAAAATCAAAGAGAGCAGAGTGCGGAGTGTAAAAATCACAGACAGAAGAGTGCAGAGAGTAAAAATCACAGAGATCAGACTGTAGAGAGTAAAAATCACACAGAACTGAGAGAAGAGTGTAAAAATCACAGAGAGCAGAGTGCAGAGTGTAAAAATCACAGAGATCAGAGTGCGGAGAGTAAAATCACTGAGAATGGAGTGCTGAGAATAAAACTCACAGACAGCAGAGTGCAGAGAATAAAAATCTGAGAGATCAGAGTGCGGAGAATAAAAATTGCAGAGATCAGAGTGCAGGGAGTAAAAATCACAGAGATCAGAGTGCAGAGGGTAAAACTCACAAAGATCTGTGTGCAGAGAGTTAAAACCACAGAGAACAGAGTGCAGAGAATAAAAATCACAGAGATCAGAGTGCGGAGAGTAAAAATCACACAGAGTTGAGGGCAGAGTGTAAAGATCACAGAGAGCAGAGGGCAGAGAGTAAGGCTCACAAAGATCAGAGTGCGGAGAGCAAACATCACAGAGAACAGAGTGCGGAGAGTAAAAATCACAGACAGCAGAGTGCGGAGAGTAAAAATCACAGAGAGCAGAGTGAAGAGAGAAAAAATCACAGAAAGCAGAGTACACAGAGTAAAAGTCACAGAGTGCCGAGTGCAGAGAGTAAAAATCACAGAGAGCAGCGTGCGGAGATTAAAGATCACAGGGAACAGAGTGCAAAGATTAAAAGTCTCAGAGGGCAGAGTGCGGAGAGCAAAATTCACTGAGAATGGAGTGCTGAGAATAAAACTCACAGAGAGCGGAGTGCAGAGAATAAAAATCACAGAGATCAGAGTGCGGAGAGTAAAAATTACGGAGATCAGAGTGCAGAGAGTAAAAATCACAGAGATCAGAGTGCAGAGGGTAAAACTCACAGAGATCTGTGTGCAGACAGTTAAAACCACAGAGAACTCAGTGCAGAGAGTAAAACTCACAGAGATCAGAGTGCGGAGAGTGAAAGTTAAAGAAATCAGAGTGCAGAGAGCAAAAATCACAGCGATCAGAGTGCAGAGGGTAAAACTCACAAAGATCTGTGTGCAGAGAGTTAAAACCACAGAGAACAGAGTGCAGAGAGTAAAAATCACAGAGATCAGAGTGCGGAGAGTAAAAATTACAGAGATAATAGTGCACAGATTAAAAATCATAGAGATCTGTGTGCAGAGATTAAAAATCACAGACAGCAGAGTGCAGAGCGTAACAATCACAAAGATCAGAGTGCAGAGAGTAAAAATCACACAGAGTTGAGGGCAGAGTGTAAAGATCACAGAGAGCAGAGTGCGGAGAGTAAAAATCACTGAGAATGGAGTGCTGAGAATAAAACTCACAGACAGCAGAGTGCAGAGAATAAAAATCACAGAGATCAGAGTGCGGAGAATAAAAATTGCAGAGATCAGAGTGCAGAGAGTAAAAATCACAGAGATCAGAGTGCAGAGGGTAAAACTCACAAAGATCTGTGTGCAGAGAGTTAAAACCACAGAGAACAGAGTGCAGAGAGTAAAAATCACAGAGATCAGAGTGCGGAGAGAAAAAAATACAGATATCTTAGTGCAGAGAGTAAAAATATTAGAGATCTGAGTGCAGAGAGTAAATATCACAGAGAACAGAGTGCAGAGCGTAAAAATCACAGAGATCAGAGTACAGAGAGTAAAAATCACAGGGAGCTGAATTGGCTGAGTAAAAATCACAGAGAGCAGAGTGCGGAGTGTGAAAATCACAGAGAGAAGAGTGCAGAGAGTAAAAATCACAGAGATCACAGTACAAGGAGTAAAAATCATAGATAACTGATTCCAGATAATAGAAATGACAGAGATTTGAGTATAGAGAGCAAAAATTGCAGGGAGCGGAGTGCAGAGAGTAATCATTACGGAGGACAGAGTGCAGAGAGTAAAAATCACATGTGCAGAGTGCAGAGAGCAAAAATCACAGAGATCAGACTGCACAGATTAAAGATCACACAGAGTTGAGGTCAGAGTGTAAAGATCACAGAGAGCAGAGGGCAGAGAGTAAAGCTCACAGAGATCAGAGTGCGGAGAGCAAACATCACAGAGAACAGAGTGCAGAGAATAAAACTAACAGAGAGCATATTGCAGACATTAAAAATCAAAGAGAGAAGAGTGCAGAGAGTAAAAGACAGAGATCTGAGTGCAGAGAGCAAAAATCGCAGAGAACGGAGTGCAGAGATTATATAATCACAGAGGGAAGAGTGCAGAGAGTAAAAATCACAGAGAGCTGAGCGCAGAGAGTAAAAGTCACAGAGTGCCGAGTGCAGAGAGTAAAAATCACAGAGAGCTGAGCGCAGAGAGTAAAAATCACACAGAGTTGAGGGCAGAGTGTAAAGATCACAGAGAGCAGAGGGCAGAGAGTAAGGCTCACAGAGATCAGAGTGCGGAGAGCAAACATCACAGACAGCAGAGTGCGGAGAAAAAAATCACAGAAAGCCCAGTGCAGAGAGTAAAATTCACAGAGTGCCGAGTGCAGAGAGTAAAAATCACAGAGAGCAGCGTGCGGAGAATAAAGATCACAGGGAACAGAGTGCAAAGATTAAAAGTCTCAGAGGGCAGAGTGCGGAGAGCAAAATTCACTGAGAATGGAGTGCTGAGAATAAAACTCACAGAGAGCAGAGTGCAGAGAATAAAAATCACAGAGATCAGAGTGCGGAGAGTAAAAATCACAGAGATCAGAGTGCAGAGGGTAAAACTCACAGAGATCTGTGTGCAGAGGGTAAAACTCACAGAGATCTGTGTGCAGACAGTTAAAACGACAGAGAACAGAGTGCAGAGAGTAAAAATCACAGACAACAGAGTACAGAGTTTATGATTCACAGAGAACAAAGTGCGGAGAGTAAAAATCACAGACAGCAGAGTGCGGAGAATAAAAATCACTGAGAGCAGAGTGAAGGGAGTAAAAATCACAGAAAGCAGAGTACGGAGAGTAAAAGTCGCAGAGTGCCGAGTGCAGAGAGTAAAAATCACAGAGAGCTGAGCGCAGAGAGTAAAAATCACAGAGATCAGAGTGCAGAGAGTAAAAATCACAGAGAGCTGAGCGCAGAGAGTAAAAATCACAGAGAACAGAGTGCAGAGAATAAACATCACAGAGAACAGAGTGCGGAGAGTAGAAATCACAGACAGCAGAGTGCGGAGAAAAAAAATCACAGAAAGCAGAGTGCAGAGAGTAAAATTCACAGAGTGCCGAGTGCAGAGAGTAAAAATCACAGAGAGCAGCGTGCGGAGAATATAGATCACAGGGAACAGAGTGCAAAGATTAAAAGTCTCAGAGGGCAGAGTGCGGAGAGCAAAATTCACTGAGAATGGAGTGCTGAGAATAAAACTCACAGAGAGCAGAGTGCAGAGAATAAAAATCACAGAGATCAGAGTGCGGAGAGTAAAAATCACAGAGATCAGAGTGCAGAGGGTAAAACTCACAGAGATCTGTGTGCAGACAGTTAAAACGACAGAGAACAGAGTGCAGAGAGTAAAAATCACAGACAACAGAGTACAGAGTTTATGATTCACAGAGAACAAAGTGCGGAGAGTAAAAATCACAGACAGCAGAGTGCGGAGAATAAAAATCACTGAGAGCAGAGTGAAGGGAGTAAAAATCACAGAAAGCAGAGTACGGAGATTAAAAATCACAGAGATTAGAGTGCAGAGAGTAAAAATCACAGAGAGCTGAGCGCAGAGAGTAAAAATCACAGAGAACAGAGAGCAGAGAATAAACATCACAGAGAACAGAGTGCGGAGAGTAGAAATCACAGAGAGCAGAATTGGCAGAGTAAAAATCAAAGAGAGCAGAGTGCGGAGTGTAAAAATCACAGACAGAAGAGTGCAGAGAGTAAAAATCACAGAGATCAGACTGTAGAGAGTAAAAATCACACAGAACTGAGAGAAGAGTGTAAAAATCACAGAGAGCAGAGTGCAGAGTGTAAAAATCACAGAGATCAGAGTGCGGAGAGTAAAATCACTGAGAATGGAGTGCTGAGAATAAAACTCACAGACAGCAGAGTGCAGAGAATAAAAATCTGAGAGATCAGAGTGCGGAGAATAAAAATTGCAGAGATCAGAGTGCAGAGAGTAAAAATCACAGAGATCAGAGTGCAGAGGGTAAAACTCACAAAGATCTGTGTGCAGAGAGTTAAAACCACAGAGAACAGAGTGCAGAGAATAAAAATCACAGAGATCAGAGTGCGGAGAGTAAAAATCACACAGAGTTGAGGGCAGAGTGTAAAGATCACAGAGAGCAGAGGGCAGAGAGTAAGGCTCACAAAGATCAGAGTGCGGAGAGCAAACATCACAGAGAACAGAGTGCGGAGAGTAAAAATCACAGACAGCAGAGTGCGGAGAGTAAAAATCACAGAGAGCAGAGTGAAGAGAGAAAAAATCACAGAAAGCAGAGTACACAGAGTAAAAGTCACAGAGTGCCGAGTGCAGAGAGTAAAAATCACAGAGAGCAGCGTGCGGAGATTAAAGATCACAGGGAACAGAGTGCAAAGATTAAAAGTCTCAGAGGGCAGAGTGCGGAGAGCAAAATTCACTGAGAATGGAGTGCTGAGAATAAAACTCACAGAGAGCAGAGTGCAGAGAATAAAAATCACAGAGATCAGAGTGCGGAGAGTAAAAATCACATAGATCAGAGTGCAGAGGGTAAAACTCACAGAGATCTGTGTGCAGACAGTTAAAACCACAGAGAACTCAGTGCAGAGAGTAAAACTCACAGAGATCAGAGTGCGGAGAGTGAAAGTTAAAGAAATCAGAGTGCAGTGAGCAAAAATCACAGAGATCAGAGTGCAGAGGGTAAAACTCACAAAGATCTGTGTGCAGAGAGTTAAAACCACAGAGAACAGAGTGCAGAGAGTAAAAATCACAGAGATCAGAGTGCGGAGAGTAAAAATTACAGAGATCATAGTGCACAGATTAAAAATCATAGAGATCTGTGTGCAGAGATTAAAAATCACAGACAGCAGAGTGCAGAGCGTAAAAATCACAAAGATCAGAGTGCAGAGAGTAAAAATCACACAGAGTTGAGGGCAGAGTGTAAAGATCACAGAGAGCAGAGTGCGGAGAGTAAAAATCACTGAGAATGGAGTGCTGAGAATAAAACTCACAGACAGCAGAGTGCAGAGAATAAAAATCACAGAGATCAGAGTGCGGAGAATAAAAATTGCAGAGATCAGAGTGCAGAGAGTAAAAATCACAGAGATCAGAGTACAGAGGGTAAAACTCACAAAGATCTGTGTGCAGAGAGTTAAAACCACAGAGAACAGAGTGCAGAGAGTAAAAATCACAGAGATCAGAGTGCGGAGAGAAAAAAATACAGATATCTTAGTGCAGAGAGTAAAAATATTAGAGATCTGAGTGCAGAGAGTAAATATCACAGAGAACAGAGTGCAGAGCGTAAAAATCACAGAGATCAGAGTACAGAGAGTAAAAATCACAGGGAGCTGAATTGGCTGAGTAAAAATCACAGAGAGCAGAGTGCGGAGTGTGAAAATCACAGAGAGAAGAGTGCAGAGAGTAAAAATCACAGAGATCACAGTACAAGGAGTAAAAATCATAGATAACTGATTCCAGATAATAGAAATTAGAGAGATTTGAGTATAGAGAGCAAAAATTGCAGGGAACGGAGTGCAGAGAGTAATCATCACAGAGGACAGAGTGCAGAGAGTAAAAATCACATGTGCAGAGTGCGGAGAGCAAAAATCACAGAGATCAGACTGCACAGATTAAAGATCACACAGAGTTGAGGGCAGAGTGTAAAGATCACAGAGAGCAGAGGGCAGAGAGTAAAGCTCACAGAGATCAGAGTGCGGAGAGCAAACATCACAGAGAACAGAGTGCAGAGAATAAAACTAACAGAGAGCATATTGCAGACATTAAAAATCAAAGAGAGAAGAGTGCAGAGAGTAAAAGACAGAGATCTGAGTGCAGAGAGCAAAAATCGCAGAGAACGGAGTGCAGAGATTATATAATCACAGAGGGAAGAGTGCAGAGAGTAAAAATTACAAGTGCAGAGTGCGGAGAGTAAAAATCACAGAAAGCAGAGTACAGAGAGTAAAAGTCACAGAGTGCCGAGTGCAGAGAGTAAAAATCACAGAGAGCTGAGCGCAGAGAGTAAAAATCACAGAGAGCAGCGTGCGGAAATTAAAAGTCAGTGAGAGCAGAGTGCGGAGAATAAAAATCGCAGAAAACAGAGTGCAAAGAGTAAATATCTCAGAGGGCAGAGTGCGGAGAGCAAAAATCACTGAGACTGGAGTGCTGAAAATAAAACTCACGGAGAGCAGAGTGCAGAGAATAAAAATCACAGAGATCAGAGTGCAGAGAGTAAAAATTACAGAGATCAGAGTGCAGAGAGCAAAAATCGCAGAGAACGGAGTGCAGAGAGTATATAATCACAGAGGGAAGAGTGCAGAGAGTAAAAATCACAAGTGCAGAGTGCGGAGAGTAAAAATCACAGAAAGCAGAGTACAGAGAGTAAAAGTCACAGAGTGCCGAGTGCAGAGAGTAAAAATCACAGAGATCAGAGTGCAGAGGGTAAAACTCATAGAGATCTGTGTGCAGAGATTTAAAACCACAGAGAACAGAGTGCAGAGAGTAAAAATCACAGAGATCAGAGTGCGGAGAGTAAAACTTACAGAGATCATAGTGCAGAGAGTAAAAATCATAGAGATCTGTGTGCAGAGAGTAAAAATCAAAGACAACAGAGTGCTGAGAGTAAAAATCACAGAGATCAGAGTGCAGAGAGTAAAAATCACAGAGAACAGAGTGCAGACTGTAAAAATCACAGACAACAGAGTGCAGAGAGTAAAAATCACAGAGAGCTGAATTGGCAGAGTAAAAATCACAGAGAGCAGAGTGTGGAGTGTAAGAATCACAGAGAGAAGAGTGCAGAGAGTAAAAATCACAGAGATCAGAGTACGGAGAGTAAAAATCACAGATAACTGATTGCAGAGAATAAAAATCACAGAGATCTGAATACAGAGAGCAAAAATTGCAGAGAACGGAGTGCAGAGAGTAATCATCACAGAGGGCAGAGTGAAGAGATTAAAAATCACAAGTGCAGAGTGCGGAGAGCAAAAATCACAGAGATCAGACTGCAGAGATTAAAGATCACACAGAGTTGAGGGCAGAGTGTAAAGATCACAGAGATCAGAGTGCGGAGAGCAAACATCACAGAGAACAGAATGCAGAGAGTAAAAGTAACAGAGAGCATAGTGCAGACATTAAAAATCACAGAGAGAAGAGTACGGAGAGTAAAAATCACAGATAACTTATTGCAGAGAATAAAAATCACAGAGATCTGAGTGCAGAGAGTAAAAATCGCAGAGAACGGAGTGCAGAGAGTAAAAATCACAAAGACAGAATGCAGAGAGTGAAAATCATAGAAATCATAGAGCAGAGAGTAAAAATCACAGAGAGCAGAGTGCGGAGAGTAAAGATCACAGAGACCTGAGTGCAGAGAGTATAAATCACAGAGAGCTGAGTGCGGAGCGTAGTTATCACAGAGAACAGAGTGAAGAGAGTAAAAATCACAGAGCGCAGAGTGCAGAAAGTGAAAATCACAGAAATCAGAGTGCAGAGAGTAAAAATCACAGAGAGCAAAGTGCAGAGAGTAAAAATCACAGAAAGCAGAGTACAGAGAGTCAAAGTCATAGAGTGCCGAGTGCAGAGAGTAAACATCACAGACAGCTGAGTGCGGAGAGTAAAAATCACAGAGAGCTGAGCGCAGACAGTAAAAATCACAGAGAGCAGCGTGCGGAAATTAATAATCAGAGAGAGCAGAGTGCGGAGAATAAAAATCGACGAGAACAGAGTGCAAAGAGTAAAAATCTCAGAGGGCAGAGTGCGGAGAGTAAAAATCACTGAGAATGGAGTGCTGAGAATAAAACCCACAGAGAGCAGAGTGCAGAGAATAAAAATCACAGAGATCAGAGTGCAGAGGGTAAAACTCACAAAGATCTGTGTGCAGAGAGTTAAAACCACAGAGAACAGAGTGCAGAGAGTAAAAATCACAGAGATCAGAGTGCGGAGAGTAAAAATTACAGAGAACATAGTGCACAGAGTAAAAATCATAGAGATCTGTGTGCAGAGATTAAAAATCACAGACAACAGAGTGCAGAGCGTAAAAATCACATAGATCAGAGTGCAGAGAGTAAAAATCACACAGAGTTGAGGGCAGAGTGTAAAGATCTCAGAGAGCAGAGGGCCGAGAGTAAGGCTCACAGAGATCAGAGTGCAGAGCGTAAAAATCACAGAGATCAGAGTACAGAGAGTAAAAATCACAGGGAGCTGAATTGGCTGAGTAAAAATCACAGAGAGCAGAGTGCGGAGTGTGAAAATCACAGAGAGAAGAGTGCAGAGAGTAAAAATCACAGAGATCACAGTACAAGGAGTAAAAATCATAGATAACTGATTCCAGATAATAGAAATGACAGAGATTTGAGTATAGAGAGCAAAAATTGCAGGGAACGGAGTGCAGAGTGTAATCATCACAGAGGACAGAGTGCAGAGAGTAAAAATCACATGTGCAGAGTGCGGAGAGCAAAAATCACAGAGATCAGACTGCACAGATTAAAGATCACACAGAGTTGAGGGCAGAGTGTAAAGATCACAGAGAGCAGAGGGCAGAGAGTAAAGCTCACAGAGATCAGAGTGCGGAGAGCAAACATCACAGAGAACAGAGTGCAGAGAATAAAACTAACAGAGAGCATATTGCAGACATTAAAAATCACAGAGATCAGAGTGCAGAGAGTAAAAAATCACAGAGATCAGAGTGCAGAGAGCAAAAATCGCAGAGAACGGAGTGCAGAGAGTATATAATCACAGAGGGAAGAGTGCAGAGAGTAAAAATCACAAGTGCAGAGTGCGGAGAGTAAAAATCACAGAAAGCAGAGTACAGAGAGTAAAAGTCACAGAGTGCCGAGTGCAGAGAGTAAAAATCACAGACAGCTGAGCGCAGAGAGTAAAAATCACAGAGAGCAGCGTGCGGAAATTAAAAGTCAGTGAGAGCAGAGTGCGGAGAATAAAAATCGCAGAGAACAGAGTGCAAAGAGTAAATATCTCAGAGGGTAGAGTGCGGAGAGCAAAAATCACTGCGACTGGAGTGCTGAAAATAAAACTCACGGAGAGCAGAGTGCGGAGAATAAAAATCACAGCGATCAGAGTGCAGAGAGTAAAAATCACAGAGATCAGAGTGCAAAGGGTAAAACTCATAGAGATCTGTGTGCAGAGATTTAAAACCACAGAGAACAGAGTGCAGAGAGTAAAAATCACAGAGATCAGAGTGCGGAGAGTAAAACTTACAGAGATCATAGTGCAGAGAGTAAAAATCATAGAGATCTGTGTGCAGAGAGTAAAAATCAAAGACAACAGAGTGCTGAGAGTAAAAATCACAGAGATCAGAGTGCAGAGAGTAAAAATCACAGAGAACAGAGTGCAGACTGTAAAAATCACAGACAACAGAGTGCAGAGAGTAAAAATCACAGAGAGCTGAATTGGCAGAGTAAAAATCACAGAGAGCAGAGTGTGGAGTGTAAGAATCACAGAGAGAAGAGTGCAGAGAGTAAAAATCACAGAGATCAGAGTACGGAGAGTAAAAATCACAGATAACTGATTGCAGAGAATAAAAATCACAGAGATCTGAATACAGAGAGCAAAAATTGCAGAGAACGGAGTGCAGAGAGTAATCATCACAGAGGGCAGAGTGAAGAGATTAAAAATCACAAGTGCAGAATGCGGAGAGCAAAAATCACAGAGATCAGACTGCAGAGATTAAAGATCACACAGAGTTGAGGGCAGAATGTAAAGATCACAGAGATCAGAGTGCGGAGAGCAAACATCACAGAGAACAGAATGCAGAGAGTAAAAGTAACAGAGAGCATAGTGCAGACATTAAAAATCACAGAGAGAAGAGTACGGAGAGTAAAAATCACAGATAACTGATTGCAGAGAATAAAAATCACAGAGATCTGAGTGCAGAGAGTAAAAATCGCAGAGAACGGAGTGCAGAGAGTAAAAATCACAAAGACAGAATGCAGAGAGTGAAAATCATAGAAATCATAGAGCAGAGAGTAAAAATCACAGAGAGCAGAGTGCGGAGAGTAAAGATCACAGAGACCTGAGTGCAGAGAGTATAAATCACAGAGAGCTGAGTGCGGAGCGTAGTTATCACAGAGAACAGAGTGAAGAGAGTAAAAATCACAGAGCGCAGAGTGCAGAAAGTGAAAATCACAGAAATCAGAGTGCAGAGAGTAAAAATCACAGAGAGCAAATTGCAGAGAGTAAAAATCACAGAAAGCAGAGTACAGAGAGTCAAAGTCATAGAGTGCCGAGTGCAGAGAGTAAACATCACAGACAGCTGAGTGCGGAGAGTAAAATTCACAGAGAGCTGAGCGCAGACAGTAAAAATCACAGAGAGCAGCGTGCGGAAATTAATAATCAGAGAGAGCAGAGTGCGGAGAATAAAAATCGCCGAGAACAGAGTGCAAAGAGTAAAAATCTCAGAGGGCAGAGTGCGGAGAGTAAAAATCACTGAGAATGGAGTGCTGAGAATAAAACTCACAGAGAGCAGAGTGCAGAGAATAAAAATCACAGAGATCAGACTGCAGAGGGTAAAACTCACAAAGATCTGTGTGCAGAGAGTTAAAACCACAGAGAACAGAGTGCAGAGAGTAAAAATCACAGAGATCAGAGTGCGGAGAGTAAAAATTACAGAGAACATAGTGCACAGAGTAAAAATCATAGAGATCTGTGTGCAGAGATTAAAAATCACAGACAACAGAGTGCAGAGCGTAAAAATCACATAGATCAGAGTGCAGAGAGTAAAAATCACACAGAGTTGAGGGCAGAGTGTAAAGATCTCAGAGAGCAGAGGGCCGAGTGTAAGGCTCACAGAGATCAGAGTGCGGAGAGCAAACATCACAGAGAACAGAGTGCGGAGAGTAAAAATCACAGACAGCAGAGTGCGGAGAGTAAAAATCACAGAGAGCAGAGTGAACAGAAAAAAAATCACAGAAAGCAGAGTACACAGAGTAAAAGTCACAGAGTGCCGAGTGCAGAGAGTAAAAATCACAGAGAGCAGCGTGCGGAGAATAAAGATCACAGGGAACAGAGTGCAAAGATTAAAAGTCTCAGAGGCCAGAGTGCGGAGAGCAAAATTCACTGAGAATGGAGTGCTGAGAATAAAACTCACAGAGAGCAGAGTGCAGAGAATAAAAATCACAGAGATCAGAGTGCGGAGAGTAAAAATTACAGAGATCATAGTGCACAGAGTAAAAATCATAGAGATCTGTGTGCAGAGACTAAAAATCACAGACAACAGAGTGCAGAGCGTAAAAATTACAGAGATCAGAGTGCAGAGAGTAAAAATCACACAGAGTTGAGGGCAGAGTGTAAACATCACAGAGAACAGAGTGCAGAGAGTAAAAATCACAGAGAGCAGGGTGCGGAGAGTAAAAATCACAGACAACAGAGTACAGAGTTTATGATTCACAGAGAACAGAGTGCGGAGAGTAAAAATCACAGACAGCAGAGTGCGGGGAATAAAAATCACCGAGAGCAGAGTGAAGGGAGTAAAAATCACAGAAAGCAGAGTACAGAGAGTAAAAGTCACAGAGTGCCGAGTGCAGAGAGTAAAAATCACAGAGAGCTGAGCGCAGAGAGTAAAAATCACAGAGATCAGAGTGCAGAGAGTAAAAATCACACAGAGTTGAGGGCAGAGTGTAAAGATCTCAGAGAGCAGAGGGCCGAGAGTAAGGCTCACAGAGATCAGAGTGCAGAGCGTAAAAATCACAGAGATCAGAGTACAGAGAGTAAAAATCACAGGGAGCTGAATTGGCTGAGTAAAAATCACAGAGAGCAGAGTGCGGAGTGTGAAAATCACAGAGAGAAGAGTGCAGAGAGTAAAAATCACAGAGATCACAGTACAAGGAGTAAAAATCATAGATAACTGATTCCAGATAATAGAAATGACAGAGATTTGAGTATAGAGAGCAAAAATTGCAGGGAACGGAGTGCAGAGTGTAATCATCACAGAGGACAGAGTGCAGAGAGTAAAAATCACATGTGCAGAGTGCGGAGAGCAAAAATCACAGAGATCAGACTGCACAGATTAAAGATCACACAGAGTTGAGGGCAGAGTGTAAAGATCACAGAGAGCAGACGGCAGAGAGTAAAGCTCACAGAGATCAGAGTGCGGAGAGCAAACATCACAGAGAACAGAGTGCAGAGAATAAAACTAACAGAGAGCATATTGCAGACATTAAAAATCACAGAGATCAGAGTGCAGAGAGTAAAAATCACAGAGATCAGAGTGCAGAGAGCAAAAATCGCAGAGAACGGAGTGCAGAGAGTATATAATCACAGAGGGAAGAGTGCAGAGAGTAAAAATCACAAGTGCAGAGTGCGGAGAGTAAAAATCACATAAAGCAGAGTACAGAGAGTAAAAGTCACAGAGTGCCGAGTGCAGAGAGTAAAAATCACAGACAGCTGAGCGCAGAGAGTAAAAATCACAGAGAGCAGCGTGCGGAAATTAAAAGTCAGTGAGAGCAGAGTGCGGAGAATAAAAATCGCAGAGAACAGAGTGCAAAGAGTAAATATCTCAGAGGGTAGAGTGCGGAGAGCAAAAATCACTGCGACTGGAGTGCTGAAAATAAAACTCACGGAGAGCAGAGTGCGGAGAATAAAAATCACAGCGATCAGAGTGCAGAGAGTAAAAATCACAGAGATCAGAGTGCAGAGGGTAAAACTCATAGAGATCTGTGTGCAGAGATTTAAAACCACAGAGAACAGAGTGCAGAGAGTAAAAATCACAGAGATCAGAGTGCGGAGAGTAAAACTTACAGAGATCATAGTGCAGAGAGTAAAAATCATAGAGATCTGTGTGCAGAGAGTAAAAATCAAAGACAACAGAGTGCTGAGAGTAAAAATCACAGAGATCAGAGTGCAGAGAGTAAAAATCACAGAGAACAGAGTGCAGACTGTAAAAATCACAGACAACAGAGTGCAGAGAGTAAAAATCACAGAGAGCTGAATTGGCAGAGTAAAAATCACAGAGAGCAGAGTGTGGCGTGTAAGAATCACAGAGAGAAGAGTGCAGAGAGTAAAAATCACAGAGATCAGAGTACGGAGAGTAAAAATCACAGATAACTGATTGCAGAGAATAAAAATCACAGAGATCTGAATACAGAGAGCAAAAATTGCAGAGAACGGAGTGCAGAGAGTAATCATCACAGAGGGCAGAGTGAAGAGATTAAAAATCACAAGTGCAGAGTGCGGAGAGCAAAAATCACAGAGATCAGACTGCAGAGATTAAAGATCACACAGAGTTGAGGGCAGAGTGTAAAGATCACAGAGAACAGAGTGCAGAGAGTAAAAATCACAGAGAGCATAGTGCAGTGATTAAAAATCACAGAGAGCAGGGTGCGGAGCGTAAAAATCACAGACAACAGAGTACAGAGTTTATGATTCACAGAGAACAGAGTGCGGAGAGTAAAAATCACAGACAGCAGAGTGCGGAGAATAAAAATCACTGAGAGCAGAGTGAAGGGAGTAAAAATCACAGAAAGCAGTGTACAGAGAGTAAAAGTCACAGAGAGCTGAGCGCAGAGAGTAAAAATCACAGAGAGCAGCGTGCGGAGAATAAAGATCACAGAGAGTAGAGTGCAGAGAATAAAAATCACAGAGATCAGAGTGCAGACAGTAAAAGTCACAGAGATCAGAGTGCAGAGAGTAAAAATCACAGAGAACAGAGTGCAGACTGTAAAAATCACAGAGAACAGAGTGCAGAGAGTTAGCATCACAGAGAACAGAGTGCGGAGAGTATAAATCACAGAGAGCAGAATTGGCAGAGTAAAAATCAAAGAGAGCAGAGTGCGGAGTGTAAAAATCACAGACAGAAGAGTGCAGAGAGTAAAAATCACAGAGATCAGACTGTAGAGAGTAAAAATCACAGAGAACTGAGGGCAGAGTGTAAAAAACACAGAGAGCAGAGTACAGAGTGTAAAAATCACAGAGATCAGAGTGCGGAGAGTAAAAATCACTGAGAATGGAGTGCTGAGAATAAAACTCACAGACAGCAGAGTGCAGAGAATAAAAATCACAGAGATCAGAGTGCGGAGAATAAAAATTGCAGAGATCAGAGTGCAGAGAGTAAAAATCACAGAGATCAGAGTGCAGAGGGTAAAACTCACAAAGATCTGTGTGCAGAGAGTTAAAACCACAGAGAACAGAGTGCAGAGAGTAAAAATCACAGAGATCAGAGTGCGGAGAGTAAAAATTACAGAGATCATAGTGCACAGAGTAAAAATCATAGAGATCTGTGTGCAGAGATTAAAAATCACAGACAACAGAGTGCAGAGCGTAAAAATCACGGAGATCAGAGTGCAGAGAGTAAAAGTCACACAGAGTTGAGGGCAGAGTGTAAAGATCACAGAGAGCAGAGGGCAGAGAGCAAATATCACAGAGAACAGAGTGCGGAGAGTAAAAATCACAGACAGCAGAGTACGGAGAGTTAAATTCACAGAGAGCAGAGTGAAGAGAGAGAAATCACAGAAAGCAGAGTACAGAGAGTCAAAGTCACGGAGTGCCGAGTGCAGAGAGTAAAAATCACAGACAGCAGAGTACGGAGAGTTAAATTCACAGAGAGCAGAGTGAAGACAGAGAAATCACAGAAAGCAGAGTACAGAGAGTAAAAGTCACAGAGTGCCGAGTGCAGAGAGTAAAAATCACAGAGAGCTGAGTACAGAGAGTAAAAGTCACAGAGTGCCGAGTGCAGAGAGTAAAAATCACAGAGAGCTGAGCGCAGAGAGTAAAAATCACAGAGAGCAGCGTGCGGAGAATAAAGATCACAGGGAACAGAGTGCAAAGATTTAAAGTCTCAGAGGGCACAGTGCGGAGAGCAAAATTCACTGAGAATGGAGTGCTGAGAATTACACTCACGGAGAGCAGAGTGCAGAGAATAAAATTCACAGAGATCAGAGTGCGGAGAGTAAAAATTACAGAGATCAGAGTGCAGAGAGTAAAAATCACAGAGATCAGAGTGCAGAGGGTAAAACTCACAGAGATCTGTGTGCAGACATTTAAAACCACAGAGAACAGAGTGCAGAGAGTAAAAATCACAGAGATCAGAGTGCGGAGAGTAAAAGTTACAGAGATCAGAGTGCAGAGAGTAAAAAAACACAGAGATCAGAGTGCAGAGGGTAAAACTCACAAAGATCTGTGTGCAGAGAGTTAAAAACACAGAGAACAGAGTGCAGAGAGTAAAAATCACAGAGATCAGAGTGCGGAGAGTAAAAATTACAGAGATCATAGTGCACAGAGTAAAAATCATAGAGATCTGTGTGCAGAGACTAAAAATCACAGACAACAGAGTGCAGAGCGTAAAAATTACAGAGATCAGAGTGCAGAGAGTAAAAATCACACAGAGTTGAGGGCAGAGTGTAAACATCACAGAGAACAGAGTGCAGAGAGTAAAAATCACAGAGAGCAGGGTGCGGAGAGTAAAAATCACAGACAACAGAGTACAGAGTTTATGATTCACAGAGAACAGAGTGCGGAGAGTAAAAATCACAGACAGCAGAGTGCGGAGAATAAAAATCACTGAGAGCAGAGTGAAGGGAGTAAAAATCACAGAAAGCAGAGTACAGAGAGTAAAAGTCACAGAGTGCCGAGTGCAGAGAGTAAAAATCACAGAGAGCTGAGCGCAGAGAGTAAAAATCACAGAGATCAGAGTGCAGAGAGTAAAAAATCACAGAGAGCAGCGTGCGGAGAATAAAGATCACAGGGAACAGAGTGCAAAGATTAAAAGTCTCAGAGGGCAGAGTGCGGAGAGCAAAATTCACTGAGAATGGAGTGCTGAGAATAAAACTCACAGAGAGCAGAGTGCAGAGAATAAAAATCACAGAGATCAGAGGTCGGAGAGTAAAAATTACAGAGATCAGAGTGCAGAGAGTAAAAATCACAGAGATCAGAGTGCAGAGGGTAAAACTCACAGAGATCTGTGTGCAGACAGTTAATACCACAGAGAACAGAGTGCAGAGAGTAAAAATCGCAGAGATCAGAGTGCGGAGAGTAAAAGTTACAGAGATCAGAGTGCAGAGAGTAAAAATCACAGAGATCAGAGTGCAGAGGGTAAACCTCACAAAGATCTGTGTGCAGAGCGTTAAAACCACAGAGAACAGAGTGCAGAGAGTAAAACTCACACAGAGTTGAGGGCAGAGTGTTAAGATCACAGAGAGCAGAAGGCAGAGAGTAAAGCTCACAGAGATCAGAGTGCGGAGAGCTAACATCACAGAGAACAGAGTGCAGAGAGTAAAAATCACAGAGAGCATAGTGCAGTGATTAAAAATCACAGAGAGCAGGGTGCGGAGCGTAAAAATCACAGACAACAGAGTACAGAGTTTATGATTCACAGAGAACAGAGTGCGGAGAGTAAAAATCACAGACAGCAGAGTGCGGAGAATAAAAATCACTGAGAGCAGAGTGCAGAGAGTAAAAATCACAGAGAGCTGAGCGCAGAGAGTAAAAATCACAGAGAGCAGCGTGCGGAGAATAAAGATCACAGAGAGCAGAGTGCAGAGAGTAAAAATCACAGAGAACAGAGTGCAGACTGTAAAAATCACAGATAACAGAGTGCAGAGAGTAAACATCACAGAGAACAGAGTGCTTAGAGTATAAATCAAAGAGAGCAGAATTGGCAGAGTAAAAATCAAAGAGAGCAGAGTGCGGAGTGTAAAAATCACAAACAGAAGAGTGCAGAGAGTAAAAATCACAGAGATCAGACTGTAGAGAGTAAAAATCACACAGAACTGAGGGCAGAGTGTAATAATCACAGAGAGCAGAGTACAGAGTGTAAAAATCACAGAGATCAGAGTGCGGAGACTAAAAATCACTGAGAATGCAGTGCTGAGAATAAAACCCACAGACAGCAGAGTGCAGAGAATAAAAATCACAGAGATCAGAGTGCGGAGAATAAAAATTGCAGAGATCAGAGTGCAGAGAGTAAAAATCACAGAGATCAGAGTGCAGAGGGTAAAACTCACAAAGATCTGTGTGCAGAGAGTTAAAACCACAGAGAACAGAGTGCAGAGAGTAAAAATCACAGAGATCAGAGTGCGGAGAGTAAAAATCACAGACAACAGAGTACTGAGTTTATGATTCACAGAGAACAGAGTGCGGAGAGTAAAAATCACAGACAGCAGAGTGCGGAGAATAAAAATCACTGAGAGCAGAGTGAAGGGAGTAAAAATCACAGAAAGCAGAGTACAGAGAGTAAAAGTCACAGAGTGCCGAGTGCAGAGAGTAAAAATCACAGAGAGCTGAGCGCAGAGAGTAAAAATCACAGAGAGCAGCGTGCGGAGAATAAAGATCACAGAGAGCAGAGTGCAGAGAATAAAAATCACAGAGATCAGAGTGCAGACAGTAAAAATCACAGAGATCAGTGTGTAGAGAGGAAAAGATCACAGAGAGCAGCGTGCGGAGAATAAAGATCACAGGGAACAGAGTGCAAAGATTAAAAGTCTCAGAGGGCAGAGTGCGGAGAGCAAAATTCACTGAGAATGGAGTGCTGAGAATAAAACTCACAGAGAGCAGAGTGCAGAGAATAAAAATCACAGAGATCAGAGTGCGGAGAGTAAAAATTACAGAGATCAGAGTGCAGAGAGTAAAAATCACAGAGATCAGAGTGCAGAGGGTAAAACTCACAGAGATCTGTGTGCAGACAGTTAAAACCACAGAGAACAGAGTGCAGAGAGTAAAAATCACAGAGATCAGAGTACGGAGAGTAAAAGTTACAGAGATCAGAGTGCAGAGAGTAAAAATGACAGAGATCAGAGTGCAGAGAGTAAAAATCACAGAGATCAGAGTGCAGAGAGTAAAAATCACACAGAGTTGAGGGCACAGTGTAAAGATCACAGAGAGCAGAGGGCAGAGAGCAAACATCACAGAGAACAGAGTGCGGAGAGTAAAAATCACAGACAGCAGAGTGCGGAGAAAAAAAAATCACAGAAAGCAGAGTGCAGAGAGTAAAATTCACAGAGAGCAGCGTGCGGAGAATAAAGATCACAGGGAACAGAGTGCAAAGATTAAAAGTCTCAGAGGGCAGAGTGCGGAGAGCAAAATTCACTGAGAATGGAGTGCTGAGAATAAAACTCACAGAGAGCAGAGTGCAGAGAATAAAAATCACAGAGATCAGAGTGCGGAGAGTAAAAATCACAGAGATCAGAGTGCAGAGGGTAAAACTCACAGAGATCTGTGTGCAGACAGTTAAAACGACAGAGAACAGAGTGCAGAGAGTAAAAATCACAGACAACAGAGTACAGAGTTTATGATTCACAGAGAACAAAGTGCGGAGAGTAAAAATCACAGACAGCAGAGTGCGGAGAATAAAAATCACTGAGAGCAGAGTGAAGGGAGTAAAAATCACAGAAAGCAGAGTACGGAGAGTAAAGTCACAGAGTGCCGAGTGCAGAGAGTAAAAATCACAGAGAGCTGAGCGCAGAGAGTAAAAATCACAGAGATCAGAGTGCAGAGAGTAAAAATCACAGAGAGCTGAGCGCAGAGAGTAAAAATCACAGAGAACAGAGTGCAGAGAATAAACATCACAGAGAACAGAGTGCGGAGAGTAGAAATCACAGAGAGCAGAATTGGCAGAGTAAAAATCAAAGAGAGCAGAGTGCGGAGTGTAAAAATCACAGACAGAAGAGTGCAGAGAGTAAAAATCACAGAGATCAGACTGTAGAGAGTAAAAATCACACAGAACTGAGAGAAGAGTGTAAAAATCACAGAGAGCAGAGTGCAGAGTGTAAAAATCACAGAGATCAGAGTGCGGAGAGTAAAATCACTGAGAATGGAGTGCTGAGAATAAAACTCACAGACAGCAGAGTGCAGAGAATAAAAATCTGAGAGATCAGAGTGCGGAGAATAAAAATTGCAGAGATCAGAGTGCAGGGAGTAAAAATCACAGAGATCAGAGTGCAGAGGGTAAAACTCACATAGATCTGTGTGCAGAGAGTTAAAACCACAGAGAACAGAGTGCAGAGAATAAAAATCACAGAGATCAGAGTGCGGAGAGTAAAAATCACACAGAGTTGAGGGCAGAGTGTAAAGATCACAGAGAGCAGAGGGCAGAGAGTAAGGCTCACAAAGATCAGAGTGCGGAGAGCAAACATCACAGAGAACAGAGTGCGGAGAGTAAAAATCACAGACAGCAGAGTGCGGAGAGTAAAAATCACAGAGAGCAGAGTGAAGAGAGAAAAAATCACAGAAAGCAGAGTACACAGAGTAAAAGTCACAGAGTGCCGAGTGCAGAGAGTAAAAATCACAGAGAGCAGCGTGCGGAGATTAAAGATCACAGGGATCAGAGTGCAAAGATTAAAAGTCTCAGAGGGCAGAGTGCGGAGAGCAAAATTCACTGAGAATGGAGTGCTGAGAATAAAACTCACAGAGAGCAGAGTGCAGAGAATAAAAATCACAGAGATCAGAGTGCGGAGAGTAAAAATTACGGAGATCAGAGTGCAGAGAGTAAAAATCACAGAGATCAGAGTGCAGAGGGTAAAACTCACAGAGATCTGTGTGCAGACAGTTAAAACCACAGAGAACTCAGTGCAGAGAGTAAAACTCACAGAGATCAGAGTGCGGAGAGTGAAAGTTAAAGAAATCAGAGTGCAGAGAGCAAAAATCACAGAGATCAGAGTGCAGAGGGTAAAACTCACAAAGATCTGTGTGCAGAGAGTTAAAACCACAGAGAACAGAGTGCAGAGAGTAAAAATCACAGAGATCAGAGTGCGGAGAGTAAAAATTACAGAGATAATAGTGCACAGATTAAAAATCATAGAGATCTGTGTGCAGAGATTAAAAATCACAGACAGCAGAGTGCAGAGCGTAACAATCACAAAGATCAGAGTGCAGAGAGTAAAAATCACACAGAGTTGAGGGCAGAGTGTAAAGATCACAGAGAGCAGAGTGCGGAGAGTAAAAATCACTGAGAATGGAGTGCTGAGAATAAAACTCACAGACAGCAGAGTGCAGAGAATAAAAATCACAGAGATCAGAGTGCGGAGAATAAAAATTGCAGAGATCAGAGTGCAGAGAGTAAAAATCACAGAGATCAGAGTGCAGAGGGTAAAACTCACAAAGATCTGTGTGCAGAGAGTTAAAACCACAGAGAACAGAGTGCAGAGAGTAAAAATCACAGAGATCAGAGTGCGGAGAGAAAAAAATACAGATATCTTAGTGCAGAGAGTAAAAATATTAGAGATCTGAGTGCAGAGAGTAAATATCACAGAGAACAGAGTGCAGAGCGTAAAAATCACAGAGATCAGAGTACAGAGAGTAAAAATCACAGGGAGCTGAATTGGCTGAGTAAAAATCACAGAGAGCAGAGTGCGGAGTGTGAAAATCACAGAGAGAAGAGTGCAGAGAGTAAAAATCACAGAGATCACAGTACAAGGAGTAAAAATCATAGATAACTGATTCCAGATAATAGAAATGACAGAGATTTGAGTATAGAGAGCAAAAATTGCAGGGAGCGGAGTGCAGAGAGTAATCATTACGGAGGACAGAGTGCAGAGAGTAAAAATCACATGTGCAGAGTGCGGAGAGCAAAAATCACAGAGATCAGACTGCACAGATTAAAGATCACACAGAGTTGAGGTCAGAGTGTAAAGATCACAGAGAGCAGAGGGCAGAGAATAAAACTTACAGAGAGCATATTGCAGACATTAAAAATCAAAGAGAGAAGAGTGCAGAGAGTAAAAGACAGAGATCTGAGTGCAGAGAGCAAAAATCGCAGAGAACGGAGTGCAGAGATTATATAATCACAGAGGGAAGAGTGCAGAGAGTAAAAATCACAGAGAGCTGAGCGCAGAGAGTAAAAGTCACAGAGTGCCGAGTGCAGAGAGTAAAAATCACAGAGAGCTGAGCGCAGAGAGTAAAAATCACACAGAGTTGAGGGCAGAGTGTAAAGATCACAGAGAGCAGAGGGCAGAGAGTAAGGCTCACAGAGATCAGAGTGCGGAGAGCAAACATCACAGAGAACAGAGTGCGGAGAGTAAAAATCACAGACAGCAGAGTGCGGAGAAAAAAATCACAGAAAGCCCAGTGCAGAGAGTAAAATTCACAGAGTGCCGAGTGCAGAGAGTAAAAATCACAGAGAGCAGCGTGCGGAGAATAAAGATCACAGGGAACAGAGTGCAAAGATTAAAAGTCTCAGAGGGCAGAGTGCGGAGAGCAAAATTCACTGAGAATGGAGTGCTGAGAATAAAACTCACAGAGAGCAGAGTGCAGAGAATAAAAATCACAGAGATCAGAGTGCGGAGAGTAAAAATCACAGAGATCAGAGTGCAGAGGGTAAAACTCACAGAGATCTGTGTGCAGACAGTTAAAACGACAGAGAACAGAGTGCAGAGAGTAAAAATCACAGACAACAGAGTACAGAGTTTATGATTCACAGAGAACAAAGTGCGGAGAGTAAAAATCACAGACAGCAGAGTGCGGAGAATAAAAATCACTGAGAGCAGAGTGAAGGGAGTAAAAATCACAGAAAGCAGAGTACGGAGATTAAAAATCACAGAGATTAGAGTGCAGAGAGTAAAAATCACAGAGAGCTGAGCGCAGAGAGTAAAAATCACAGAGAACAGAGTGCAGAGAATAAACATCACAGAGAACAGAGTGCGGAGAGTAGAAATCACAGAGAGCAGAATTGGCAGAGTAAAAATCAAAGAGAGCAGAGTGCGGAGTGTAAAAATCACAGACAGAAGAGTGCAGAGAGTAAAAATCACAGAGATCAGACTGTAGAGAGTAAAAATCACACAGAACTGAGAGAAGAGTGTAAAAATCACAGAGAGCAGAGTGCAGAGTGTAAAAATCACAGAGATCAGAGTGCGGAGAGTAAAATCACTGAGAATGGAGTGCTGAGAATAAAACTCACAGACAGCAGAGTGCAGAGAATAAAAATCTGAGAGATCAGAGTGCGGAGAGTAAAAATCACACAGAGTTGAGGGCAGAGTGTAAAGATCACAGAGAGCAGAGGGCAGAGAGTAAGGCTCACAAAGATCAGAGTGCGGAGAGCAAACATCACAGAGAACAGAGTGCGGAGAGTAAAAATCACAGACAGCAGAGTGCGGAGAGTAAAAATCACAGAGAGCAGAGTGAAGAGAGAAAAAATCACAGAAAGCAGAGTACACAGAGTAAAAGTCACAGAGTGCCGAGTGCAGAGAGTAAAAATCACAGAGAGCAGCGTGCGGAGATTAAAGATCACAGGGAACAGAGTGCAAAGATTAAAAGTCTCAGAGGGCAGAGTGCGGAGAGCAAAATTCACGGAGAATGGAGTGCTGAGAATAAAACTCACAGAGAGCAGAGTGCAGAGAATAAAAATCACAGAGATCAGAGTGCGGAGAGTAAAAATCACAGAGATCAGAGTGCAGAGGGTAAAACTCACAGAGATCTGTGTGCAGACAGTTAAAACCACAGAGAACTCAGTGCAGAGAGTAAAACTCACAGAGATCAGAGTGCGGAGAGTGAAAGTTAAAGAAATCAGAGTGCAGAGAGCAAAAATCACAGAGATCAGAGTGCAGAGGGTAAAACTCACAAAGATCTGTGTGCAGAGAGTTAAAACCACAGAGAACAGAGTGCAGAGAGTAAAAATCACAGAGATCAGAGTGCGGAGAGTAAAAATTACAGAGATCATAGTGCACAGATTAAAAATCATAGAGATCTGTGTGCAGAGATTAAAAATCACAGACAGCAGAGTGCAGAGCGTAAAAATCACAAAGATCAGAGTGCAGAGAGTAAAATCACACAGAGTTGAGGGCAGAGTGTAAAGATCACAGAGAGCAGAGTGCGGAGAGTAAAAATCACTGAGAATGGAGTGCTGAGAATAAAACTCACAGACAGCAGAGTGCAGAGAATAAAAATCACAGAGATCAGAGTGCGGAGAATAAAAATTGCAGAGATCAGAGTGCAGAGAGTAAAAATCACAGAGATCAGAGTGCAGAGGGTAAAACTCACAAAGATCTGTGTGCAGAGAGTTAAAACCACAGAGAACAGAGTGCAGAGAGTAAAAATCACAGAGATCAGAGTGCGGAGAGTAAAAATCACAGAGATCAGAGTGCAGAGGGTAAAACTCACAGAGATCTGCGTGCAGACAGTTAAAACGACAGAGAACAGAGTGCAGAGAGTAAAAATCACAGACAACAGAGTACAGAGTTTATGATTCACAGAGAACAAAGTGCGGAGAGTAAAAATCGCAGACAGCAGAGTGCGGAGAATAAAAATCACTGAGAGCAGAGTGAAGGGAGTAAAAATCACAGAAAGCAGAGTACGGAGATTAAAAATCACAGAGATTAGAGTGCAGAGAGTAAAAATCACAGAGAGCTGAGCGCAGAGAGTAAAAATCACAGAGAACAGAGTGCAGAGAATAAACATCACAGAGAACAGAGTGCGGAGAGTAGAAATCACAGAGAGCAGAATTGGCAGAGTAAAAATCAAAGAGAGCAGAGTGCGGAGTGTAAAAATCACAGACAGAAGAGTGCAGAGAGTAAAAATCACAGAGATCAGACTGTAGAGAGTAAAAATCACACAGAACTGAGAGAAGAGTGTAAAAATCACAGAGAGCAGAGTGCAGAGTGTAAAAATCACAGAGATCAGAGTGCGGAGAGTAAAATCACTGAGAATGGAGTGCTGAGAATAAAACTCACAGACAGCAGAGTGCAGAGAATAAAAATCTGAGAGATCAGAGTGCGGAGAGTAAAAATCACACAGAGTTGAGGGCAGAGTGTAAAGATCACAGAGAGCAGAGAGCAGAGAGTAAGGCTCTCAAAGATCAGAGTGCGGAGAGCAAACATCACAGAGAACAGAGTGCGGAGAGTAAAAATCACAGACAGCAGAGTGCGGAGAGTAAAAATCACAGAGAGCAGAGTGAAGAGAGAAAAAATCACAGAAAGCAGAGTACACAGAGTAAAAGTCACAGAGTGCCGAGTGCAGAGAGTAAAAATCACAGAGAGCAGCGTGCGGAGATTAAAGATCACAGGGAACAGAGTGCAAAGATTAAAAGTCTCAGAGGGCAGAGTGCGGAGAGCAAAATTCACTGAGAATGGAGTGCTGAGAATAAAACTCACAGAGAGCAGAGTGCAGAGAATAAAAATCACAGAGATCAGAGTGCGGAGAGTAAAAATCACAGAGATCAGAGTGCAGAGGGTAAAACTCACAGAGATCTGTGTGCAGACAGTTAAAACCACAGAGAACTCAGTGCAGAGAGTAAAACTCACAGAGATCAGAGTGCGGAGAGTGAAAGTTAAAGAAATCAGAGTGCAGAGAGCAAAAATCACAGAGATCAGAGTGCAGAGGGTAAAACTCACAAAGATCTGTGTGCAGAGAGTTAAAACCACAGAGAACAGAGTGCAGAGAGTAAAAATCACAGAGATCAGAGTGCGGAGAGTAAAAATTACAGAGATCATAGTGCACAGATTAAAAATCATAGAGATCTGTGTGCAGAGATTAAAAATCACAGACAGCAGAGTGCAGAGCGTAAAAATCACAAAGATCAGAGTGCAGAGAGTAAAAATCACACAGAGTTGAGGGCAGAGTGTAAAGATCACAGAGAGCAGAGTGCGGAGAGTAAAAATCACTGAGAATGGAGTGCTGAGAATAAAACTCACAGACAGCAGAGTGCAGAGAATAAAAATCACAGAGATCAGAGTGCGGAGAATAAAAATTGCAGAGATCAGAGTGCAGAGAGTAAAAATCACAGAGAACAGAGTGCAGAGGGTAAAACTCACAAAGATCTGTGTGCAGAGAGTTAAAACCACAGAGAACAGAGTGCAGAGAGTAAAAATCACAGAGATCAGAGTGCGGAGAGAAAAAAATACAGATATCTTAGTGCAGAGAGTAAAAATATTAGAGATCTGAGTGCAGAGAGTAAATATCACAGAGAACAGAGTGCAGAGCGTAAAAATCACAGAGATCAGAGTACAGAGAGTAAAAATCACAGGGAGCTGAATTGGCTGAGTAAAAATCACAGAGAGCAGAGTGCGGAGTGTGAAAATCACAGAGAGAAGAGTGCATTGAGTAAAAATCACAGAGATCACAGTACAAGGAGTAAAAATCATAGATAACTGATTCCAGATAATAGAAATTAGAGAGATTTGAGTATAGAGAGCAAAAATTGCAGGGAACGGAGTGCAGAGAGTAATCATCACAGAGGACAGAGTGCAGAGAGTAAAAATCACATGTGCAGAGTGCGGAGAGCAAAAATCACAGAGATCAGACTGCACAGATTAAAGATCACACAGAGTTGAGGGCAGAGTGTAAAGATCACAGAGAGCAGAGGGCAGAGAGTAAAGCTCACAGAGATCAGAGTGCGGAGAGCAAACATCACAGAGAACAGAGTGCAGAGAATAAAACTAACAGAGAGCATATTGCAGACATTAAAAATCAAGGAGAGAAGAGTGCAGAGAGTAAAAGACAGAGATCTGAGTGCAGAGAGCAAAAATCGCAGAGAACGGAGTGCAGAGATTATATAATCACAGAGGGAAGAGTGCAGACAGTAAAAATTACAAGTGCAGAGTGCGGAGAGTAAAAATCACAGAAAGCAGAGTACAGAGAGTAAAAGTCACAGAGTGCCGAGTGCAGAGAGTAAAAATCACAGAGAGCTGAGCGCAGAGAGTAAAAATCACAGAGAGCAGCGTGCGGAAATTAAAAGTCAGTGAGAGCAGAGTGCGGAGAATAAAAATCGCAGAAAACAGAGTGCAAAGAGTAAATATCTCAGAGGGCAGAGTGCGGAGAGCAAAAATCACTGAGACTGGAGTGCTGAAAATAAAACTCACGGAGCGCAGAGTGCAGAGAATAAAAATCACAGAGATCAGAGTGCAGAGAGTAAAAATCACAGAGATCAGAGTGCAGAGAGTAAAAATCACAGAGATCAGAGTGCGGAGAGTAAAAATCACAGACAGCAGAGTGCGGAGAAAAAAATCACAGAAAGCCCAGTGCAGAGAGTAAAATTCACAGAGTGCCGAGTGCAGAGAGTAAAGATCACAGAGAGCAGCGTGCGGAGAATAAAGATCACAGGGAACAGAGTGCAAAGATTAAAAGTCTCAGAGGGCAGAGTGCGGAGAGCAAAATTCACTGAGAATGGAGTGCTGAGAATAAAACTCACAGAGAGCAGAGTGCAGAGAATAAAAATCACAGAGATCAGAGTGCGGAGAGTAAAAATCACAGAGATCAGAGTGCAGAGGGTAAAACTCACAGAGATCTGTGTGCAGACAGTTAAAACGACAGAGAACAGAGTGCAGAGAGTAAAAATCACAGACAACAGAGTACAGAGTTTATGATTCACAGAGAACAAAGTGCGGAGAGTAAAAATCACAGACAGCAGAGTGCGGAGAATAAAAATCACTGAGAGCAGAGTGAAGGGAGTAAAAATCACAGAAAGCAGAGTACGGAGAGTAAAAGTCGCAGAGTGCCGAGTGCAGAGAGTAAAAATCACAGAGAGCTGAGCGCAGAGAGTAAAAATCACAGAGATCAGAGTGCAGAGTAAAAATCACAGAGAGCTGAGCGCAGAGAGTAAAAATCACAGAGAACAGAGTGCAGAGAATAAACATCACAGAGAACAGAGTGCGGAGAGTAGAAATCACAGACAGCAGAGTGCGGAGAAAAAAAATCACAGAAAGCAGAGTGCAGAGAGTAAAATTCACAGAGTGCCGAGTGCAGAGAGTAAAAATCACAGAGAGCAGCGTGCGGAGAATATAGATCACAGGGAACAGAGTGCAAAGATTAAAAGTCTCAGAGGGCAGAGTGCGGAGAGCAAAATTCACTGAGAATGGAGTGCTGAGAATAAAACTCACAGAGAGCAGAGTGCAGAGAATAAAAATCACAGAGATCAGAGTGCGGAGAGTAAAAATCACAGAGATCAGAGTGCAGAGGGTAAAACTCACAGAGATCTGTGTGCAGACAGTTAAAACGACAGAGAACAGAGTGCAGAGAGTAAAAATCACAGACAACAGAGTACAGAGTTTATGATTCACAGAGAACAAAGTGCGGAGAGTAAAAATCACAGACAGCAGAGTGCGGAGAATAAAAATCACTGAGAGCAGAGTGAAGGGAGTAAAAATCACAGAAAGCAGAGTACGGAGATTAAAAATCACAGAGATTAGAGTGCAGAGAGTAAAAATCACAGAGAGCTGAGCGCAGAGAGTAAAAATCACAGAGAACAGAGTGCAGAGAATAAACATCACAGAGAACAGAGTGCGGAGAGTAGAAATCACAGAGAGCAGAATTGGCAGAGTAAAAATCAAAGAGAGCAGAGTGCGGAGTGTAAAAATCACAGACAGAAGAGTGCAGAGAGTAAAAATCACAGAGATCAGACTGTAGAGAGTAAAAATCACACAGAACTGAGAGAAGAGTGTAAAAATCACAGAGAGCAGAGTGCAGAGTGTAAAAATCACAGAGATCAGAGTGCGGAGAGTAAAATCACTGAGAATGGAGTGCTGAGAATAAAACTCACAGACAGCAGAGTGCAGAGAATAAAAATCTGAGAGATCAGAGTGCGGAGAGTAAAAATCACACAGAGTTGAGGGCAGAGTGTAAAGATCACAGAGAGCAGAGGGCAGAGAGTAAGGCTCACAAAGATCAGAGTGCGGAGAGCAAACATCACAGAGAACAGAGTGCGGAGAGTAAAAATCACAGACAGCAGAGTGCGGAGAGTAAAAATCACAGAGAGCAGAGTGAAGAGAGAAAAAATCACAGAGAGCAGAGTACACAGAGTAAAAGTCACAGAGTGCCGAGTGCAGAGAGTAAAAATCACAGAGAGCAGCGTGCGGAGATTAAAGATCACAGGGAACAGAGTGCAAAGATTAAAAGTCTCAGAGGGCAGAGTGCGGAGAGCAAAATTCACGGAGAATGGAGTGCTGAGAATAAAACTCACAGAGAGCAGAGTGCAGAGAATAAAAATCACAGAGATCAGAGTGCGGAGAGTAAAAATCACAGAGATCAGAGTGCAGAGGGTAAAACTCACAGAGATCTGTGTGCAGACAGTTAAAACCACAGAGAACTCAGTGCAGAGAGTAAAACTCACAGAGATCAGAGTGCGGAGAGTGAAAGTTAAAGAAATCAGAGTGCAGAGAGCAAAAATCACAGAGATCAGAGTGCAGAGGGTAAAACTCACAAAGATCTGTGTGCAGAGAGTTAAAACCACAGAGAACAGAGTGCAGAGAGTAAAAATCACAGAGATCAGAGTGCGGAGAGTAAAAATTACAGAGATCATAGTGCACAGATTAAAAATCATAGAGATCTGTGTGCAGAGATTAAAAATCACAGACAGCAGAGTGCAGAGCGTAAAAATCACAAAGATCAGAGTGCAGAGAGTAAAAATCACACAGAGTTGAGGGCAGAGTGTAAAGATCACAGAGAGCAGAGTGCGGAGAGTAAAAATCACTGAGAATGGAGTGCTGAGAATAAAACTCACAGACAGCAGAGTGCAGAGAATAAAAATCACAGAGATCAGAGTGCGGAGAATAAAAATTGCAGAGATCAGAGTGCAGAGAGTAAAAATCACAGAGATCAGAGTGCAGAGGGTAAAACTCACAAAGATCTGTGTGCAGAGAGTTAAAACCACAGAGAACAGAGTGCAGAGAGTAAAAATCACAGAGATCAGAGTGCGGAGAGTAAAAATCACAGAGATCAGAGTGCAGAGGGTAAAACTCACAGAGATCTGTGTGCAGACAGTTAAAACGACAGAGAACAGAGTGCAGAGAGTAAAAATCACAGACAACAGAGTACAGAGTTTATGATTCACAGAGAACAAAGTGCGGAGAGTAAAAATCGCAGACAGCAGAGTGCGGAGAATAAAAATCACTGAGAGCAGAGTGAAGGGAGTAAAAATCACAGAAAGCAGAGTACGGAGATTAAAAATCACAGAGATTAGAGTGCAGAGAGTAAAAATCACAGAGAGCTGAGCGCAGAGAGTAAAAATCACAGAGAACAGAGTGCAGACTGTAACAATCACAGAGAACAGAGTGCGGAGAGTAGAAATCACAGAGAGCAGAATTGGCAGAGTAAAAATCAAAGAGAGCAGAGTGCGGAGTGTAAAAATCACAGACAGAAGAGTGCAGAGAGTAAAAATCACAGAGATCAGACTGTAGAGAGTAAAAATCACACAGAACTGAGAGAAGAGTGTAAAAATCACAGAGAGCAGAGTGCAGAGTGTAAAAATCACAGAGATCAGAGTGCGGAGAGTAAAATCACTGAGAATGGAGTGCTGAGAATAAAACTCACAGACAGCAGAGTGCAGAGAATAAAAATCTGAGAGATCAGAGTGCGGAGAGTAAAAATCACACAGAGTTGAGGGCAGAGTGTAAAGATCACAGAGAGCAGAGGGCAGAGAGTAAGGCTCACAAAGATCAGAGTGCGGAGAGCAAACATCACAGAGAACAGAGTGCGGAGAGTAAAAATCACAGACAGCAGAGTGCGGAGAGTAAAAATCACAGAGAGCAGAGTGAAGAGAGAAAAAATCACAGAAAGCAGAGTACACAGAGTAAAAGTCACAGAGTGCCGAGTGCAGAGAGTAAAAATCACAGAGAGCAGCGTGCGGAGATTAAAGATCACAGGGAACAGAGTGCAAAGATTAAAAGTCTCAGAGGGCAGAGTGCGGAGAGCAAAATTCACTGAGAATGGAGTGCTGAGAATAAAACTCACAGAGAGCAGAGTGCAGAGAATAAAAATCACAGAGATCAGAGTGCGGAGAGTAAAAATCACAGAGATCAGAGTGCAGAGGGTAAAACTCACAGAGATCTGTGTGCAGACAGTTAAAACCACAGAGAACTCAGTGCAGAGAGTAAAACTCACAGAGATCAGAGTGCGGAGAGTGAAAGTTAAAGAAATCAGAGTGCAGAGAGCAAAAATCACAGAGATCAGAGTGCAGAGGGTAAAACTCACAAAGATCTGTGTGCAGAGAGTTAAAACCACAGAGAACAGAGTGCAGAGAGTAAAAATCACAGAGATCAGAGAGCGGAGAGTAAAAATTACAGAGATCATAGTGCACAGATTAAAAATCATAGAGATCTGTGTGCAGAGATTAAAAATCACAGACAGCAGAGTGCAGAGCGTAAAAATCACAAAGATCAGAGTGCAGAGAGTAAAAATCACACAGAGTTGAGGGCAGAGTGTAAAGATCACAGAGAGCAGAGTGCGGAGAGTAAAAATCACTGAGAATGGAGTGCTGAGAATAAAACTCACAGACAGCAGAGTGCAGAGAATAAAAATCACAGAGATCAGAGTGCGGAGAATAAAAATTGCAGAGATCAGAGTGCAGAGAGTAAAAATCACAGAGATCAGAGTGCAGAGGGTAAAACTCACAAAGATCTGTGTGCAGAGAGTTAAAACCACAGAGAACAGAGTGCAGAGAGTAAAAATCACAGAGATCAGAGTGCGGAGAGAAAAAAATACAGATATCTTAGTGCAGAGAGTAAAAATATTAGAGATCTGAGTGCAGAGAGTAAATATCACAGAGAACAGAGTGCAGAGCGTAAAAATCACAGAGATCAGAGTACAGAGAGTAAAAATCACAGGGAGCTGAATTGGCTGAGTAAAAATCACAGAGAGCAGAGTGCGGAGTGTGAAAATCACAGAGAGAAGAGTGCATTGAGTAAAAATCACAGAGATCACAGTACAAGGAGTAAAAATCATAGATAACTGATTCCAGATAATAGAAATTAGAGAGATTTGAGTATAGAGAGCAAAAATTGCAGGGAACGGAGTGCAGAGAGTAATCATCACAGAGGACAGAGTGCAGAGAGTAAAAATCACATGTGCAGAGTGCGGAGAGCAAAAATCACAGAGATCAGACTGCACAGATTAAAGATCACACAGAGTTGAGGGCAGAGTGTAAAGATCACAGAGAGCAGAGGGCAGAGAGTAAAGCTCACAGAGATCAGAGTGCGGAGAGCAAACATCACAGAGAACAGAGTGCAGAGAATAAAACTAACAGAGAGCATATTGCAGACATTAAAAATCAAGGAGAGAAGAGTGCAGAGAGTAAAAGACAGAGATCTGAGTGCAGAGAGCAAAAATCGCAGAGAACGGAGTGCAGAGATTATATAATCACAGAGGGAAGAGTGCAGACAGTAAAAATTACAAGTGCAGAGTGCGGAGAGTAAAAATCACAGAAAGCAGAGTACAGAGAGTAAAAGTCACAGAGTGCCGAGTGCAGAGAGTAAAAATCACAGAGAGCTGAGCGCAGAGAGTAAAAATCACAGAGAGCAGCGTGCGGAAATTAAAAGTCAGTGAGAGCAGAGTGCGGAGAATAAAAATCGCAGAAAACAGAGTGCAAAGAGTAAATATCTCAGAGGGCAGAGTGCGGAGAGCAAAAATCACTGAGACTGGAGTGCTGAAAATAAAACTCACGGAGCGCAGAGTGCAGAGAATAAAAATCACAGAGATCAGAGTGCAGAGAGTAAAAATCACAGAGATCAGAGTGCAGAGAGCAAAAATCGCAGAGAACGGAGTGCAGAGAGTATATAATCACAGAGGGAAGAGTGCAGAGAGTAAAAATCACAAGTGCAGAGTGCGGAGAGTAAAAATCACAGAAAGCAGAGTACAGAGAGTAAAAGTCACAGAGTGCCGAGTGCAGAGAGTAAAAATCACAGAGATCAGAGTGCAGAGGGTAAAACTCATAGAGATCTGTGTGCAGAGATTTAAAACCACAGAGAACAGAGTGCAGAGAGTAAAAATCACAGAGATCAGAGTGCGGAGAGTAAAACTTACAGAGATCATAGTGCAGAGAGTAAAAATCATAGAGATCTGTGTGCAGAGAGTAAAAATCAAAGACAACAGAGTGCTGAGAGTAAAAATCACAGAGATCAGAGTGCAGAGAGTAAAAATCACAGAGAACAGAGTGCAGACTGTAAAAATCACAGACAACAGAGTGCAGAGAGTAAAAATCACAGAGAGCTGAATTGGCAGAGTAAAAATCACAGAGAGCAGAGTGTGGAGTGTAAGAATCACAGAGAGAAGAGTGCAGAGAGTAAAAATCACAGAGATCAGAGTACGGAGAGTAAAAATCACAGATAACTGATTGCAGAGAATAAAAATCACAGAGATCTGAATACAGAGAGCAAAAATTGCAGAGAACGGAGTGCAGAGAGTAATCATCACAGAGGGCAGAGTGAAGAGATTAAAAATCACAAGTGCAGAGTGCGGAGAGCAAAAATCACAGAGATCAGACTGCAGAGATTAAAGATCACACAGAGTTGAGGGCAGAGTGTAAAGATCACAGAGATCAGAGTGCGGAGAGCAAACATCACAGAGAACAGAATGCAGAGAGTAAAAGTAACAGAGAGCATAGTGCAGACATTAAAAATCACAGAGAGAAGAGTACGGAGAGTAAAAATCACAGATAACTGATTGCAGAGAATAAAAATCACAGAGATCTGAGTGCAGAGAGTAAAAATCGCAGAGAATGGAGTGCAGAGAGTAAAAATCACAAAGACAGAATGCAGAGAGTGAAAATCATAGAAATCATAGAGCAGAGAGTAAAAATCACAGAGAGCAGAGTGCGGAGAGTAAAGATCACAGAGACCTGAGTGCAGAGAGTATAAATCACAGAGAGCTGAGTGCGGAGCGTAGTTATCACAGAGAACAGAGTGAAGAGAGTAAAAATCACAGAGCGCAGAGTGCAGAAAGTGAAAATCACAGAAATCAGAGTGCAGAGAGTAAAAATCACAGAGAGCAAAGTGCAGAGAGTAAAAATCACAGAAAGCAGAGTACAGAGAGTCAAAGTCATAGAGTGCCGAGTGCAGAGAGTAAACATCACAGACAGCTGAGTGCGGAGAGTAAAAATCACAGAGAGCTGAGCGCAGACAGTAAAAATCACAGAGAGCAGCGTGCGGAAATTAATAATCAGAGAGAGCAGAGTGCGGAGAATAAAAATCGACGAGAACAGAGTGCAAAGAGTAAAAATCTCAGAGGGCAGAGTGCGGAGAGTAAAAATCACTGAGAATGGAGTGCTGAGAATAAAACCCACAGACAGCAGAGTGCAGAGAATAAAAATCACAGAGATCAGAGTGCAGAGGGTAAAACTCACAAAGATCTGTGTGCAGAGAGTTAAAGCCACAGAGAACAGAGTGCAGTGAGTAAAAATCACAGAGATCAGAGTGCGGAGAGTAAAAATTACAGAGAACATAGTGCACAGAGTAAAAATCATAGAGATCTGTGTGCAGAGATTAAAAATCACAGACAACAGAGTGCAGAGCGTAAAAATCACATAGATCAGAGTGCAGAGAGTAAAAATCACACAGAGTTGAGGGCAGAGTGTAAAGATCTCAGAGAGCAGAGGGCCGAGAGTAAGGCTCACAGAGATCAGAGTGCAGAGCGTAAAAATCACAGAGATCAGAGTACAGAGAGTAAAAATCACAGGGAGCTGAATTGGCTGAGTAAAACTCACAGAGAGCAGAGTGCGGAGTGTGAAAATCACAGAGAGAAGAGTGCAGAGAGTAAAAATCACAGAGATCACAGTACAAGGAGTAAAAATCATAGATAACTGATTCCAGATAATAGAAATGACAGAGATTTGAGTATAGAGAGCAAAAATTGCAGGGAACGGAGTGCAGAGTGTAATCATCACAGAGGACAGAGTGCAGAGAGTAAAAATCACATGTGCAGCGTGCGGAGAGCAAAAATCACAGAGATCAGACTGCAGAGATTAAAGATCACACAGAGTTGAGGGCAGAATGTAAAGATCACAGAGATCAGAGTGCGGAGAGCAAACATCACAGAGAACAGAGTGCAGAGAATAAAACTAACAGAGAGCATATTGCAGACATTAAAAATCACAGAGATCAGAGTGCAGAGAGTAAAAATCACAGAGATCAGAGTGCAGAGAGCAAAAATCGCAGAGAACGGAGTGCAGAGAGTATATAATCACAGAGGGAAGAGTGCAGAGAGTAAAAATCACAAGTGCAGAGTGCGGAGAGTAAAAATCACAGAAAGCAGAGTACAGAGAGTAAAAGTCACAGAGTGCCGAGTGCAGAGAGTAAAAATCACAGACAGCTGAGCGCAGAGAGTAAAAATCACAGAGAGCAGCGTGCGGAAATTAAAAGTCAGTGAGAGCAGAGTGCGGAGAATAAAAATCGCAGAGAACAGAGTGCAAAGAGTAAATATCTCAGAGGGTAGAGTGCGGAGAGCAAAAATCACTGCGACTGGAGTGCTGAAAATAAAACTCACGGAGAGCAGAGTGCGGAGAATAAAAATCACAGCGATCAGAGTGCAGAGAGTAAAAATCACAGAGATCAGAGTGCAGAGGGTAAAACTCATAGAGATCTGTGTGCAGAGATTTAAAATCACAGACAACAGAGTGCAGAGCGTAAAAATCACATAGATCAGAGTGCAGAGAGTAAAAATCACACAGAGTTGAGGGCAGAGTGTAAAGATCTCAGAGAGCAGAGGGCCGAGAGTAAGGCTCACAGAGATCAGAGTGCGGAGAGCAAACATCACAGAGAACAGAGTGCGGAGAGTAAAAATCACAGACAGCAGAGTGCGGAGAGTAAAAATCACAGAGAGCAGAGTGAAGAGAGAAAAAATCACAGAAAGCAGAGTACACAGAGTAAAAGTCACAGAGTGCCGAGTGCAGAGAGTAAAAATCACAGAGAGCAGCGTGTGGAGAATAAAGATCACAGGGAACAGAGTGCAAAGATTAAAAGTCTCAGAGGCCAGAGTGCGGAGAGCAAAATTCACTGAGAATGGAGTGCTGAGAATAAAACTCACAGAGAGCAGAGTGCAGAGAATAAAAATCACAGAGATCAGAGTGCGGAGAGTAAAAATTACAGAGATCATAGTGCACAGAGTAAAAATCATAGAGATCTGTGTGCAGAGACTAAAAATCACAGACAACAGAGTGCAGAGCGTAAAAATTACAGAGATCAGAGTGCAGAGAGTAAAAATCACACAGAGTTGAGGGCAGAGTGTAAACATCACAGAGAACAGAGTGCAGAGAGTAAAAATCACAGAGAGCAGGGTGCGGAGAGTAAAAATCACAGACAACAGAGTACAGAGTTTATGATTCACAGAGAACAGAGTGCGGAGAGTAAAAATCACAGACAGCAGAGTGCGGAGAATAAAAATCACCGAGAGCAGAGTGAAGGGAGTAAAAATCACAGAAAGCAGTGTACAGAGAGTAAAAGTCACAGAGTGCCGAGTGCAGAGAGTAAAAATCACAGAGAGCTGAGCGCAGAGAGTAAAAATCACAGAGATCAGAGTGCAGAGAGTAAAAATCACACAGAGTTGAGGGCAGAGTGTAAAGATCTCAGAGAGCAGAGGGCCGAGAGTAAGGCTCACAGAGATCAGAGTGCAGAGCGTTAAAATCACAGAGATCAGAGTACAGAGAGTAAAAATCACAGGGAGCTGAATTGGCTGAGTAAAAATCACAGAGAGCAGAGTGCGGAGTGTGAAAATCACAGAGAGAAGAGTGCAGAGAGTAAAAATCACAGAGATCACAGTACAAGGAGTAAAAATCATAGATAACTGATTCCAGATAATAGAAATGACAGAGATTTGAGTATAGAGAGCAAAAATTGCAGGGAACGGAGTGCAGAGTGTAATCATCACAGAGGACAGAGTGCAGAGAGTAAAAATCACATGTGCAGAGTGCGGAGAGCAAAAATCACAGAGATCAGAGTACAGAGAGTAAAAGTCACAGAGTGCCGAGTGCAGAGAGTAAAAATCACAGACAGCTGAGCGCAGAGAGTAAAAATCACAGAGAGCAGCGTGTGGAAATTAAAAGTCAGTGAGAGCAGAGTGCGGAGAATAAAAATCGCAGAGAACAGAGTGCAAAGAGTAAATATCTCAGAGGGTAGAGTGCGGAGAGCAAAAATCACTGCGACTGGAGTGCTGAAAATAAAACTCACGGAGAGCAGAGTGCGGAGAATAAAAATCACAGCGATCAGAGTGCAGAGAGTAAAAATCACAGAGATCAGAGTGCAGAGGGTAAAACTCATAGAGATCTGTGTGCAGAGATTTAAAACCACAGAGAACAGAGTGCAGAGAGTAAAAATCACAGAGATCAGAGTGCGGAGAGTAAAACTTACAGAGATCATAGTGCAGAGAGTAAAAATCATAGAGATCTGTGTGCAGAGAGTAAAAATCAAAGACAACAGAGTGCTGAGAGTAAAAATCACAGAGATCAGAGTGCAGAGAGTAAAAATCACAGAGAACAGAGTGCAGACTGTAAAAATCACAGACAACAGAGTGCAGAGAGTAAAAATCACAGAGAGCTGAATTGGCAGAGTAAAAATCACAGAGAGCAGAGTGTGGAGTGTAAGAATCACAGAGAGAAGAGTGCAGAGAGTAAAAATCACAGAGATCAGAGTACGGAGAGTAAAAATCACAGATAACTGATTGCAGAGAATAAAAATCACAGAGATCTGAATACAGAGAGCAAAAATTGCAGAGAACGGAGTGCAGAGAGTAATCATCACAGAGGGCAGAGTGAAGAGATTAAAAATCACAAGTGCAGAGTGCGGAGAGCAAAAATCACAGAGATCAGACTGCAGAGATTAAAGATCACACAGAGTTGAGGGCAGAGTGTAAAGATCACAGAGATCAGAGTGCGGAGAGCAAACATCACAGAGAACAGAATGCAGAGAGTAAAAGTAACAGAGAGCATAGTGCAGACATTAAAAATCACAGAGAGAAGAGTACGGAGAGTAAAAATCACAGATAACTGATTGCAGAGAATAAAAATCACAGAGATCTGAGTGCAGAGAGTAAAAATCGCAGAGAACGGAGTGCAGAGAGTAAAAATCACAAAGACAGAATGCAGAGAGTGAAAATCATAGAAATCATAGAGCAGAGAGTAAAAATCACAGAGAGCAGAGTGCGGAGAGTAAAGATCACAGAGACCTGAGTGCAGAGAGTATAAATCACAGAGAGCTGAGTGCGGAGCGTAGTTATCACAGAGAACAGAGTGAAGAGAGTAAAAATCACAGAGCGCAGAGTGCAGAAAGTGAAAATCACAGAAATCAGAGTGCAGAGAGTAAAAATCACAGAGAGCAAATTGCAGAGAGTAAAAATCACAGAAAGCAGAGTACAGAGAGTCAAAGTCATAGAGTGCCGAGTGCAGAGAGTAAACATCACAGACAGCTGAGTGCGGAGAGTAAAATTCACAGAGAGCTGAGCGCAGACAGTAAAAATCACAGAGAGCAGCGTGCGGAAATTAATAATCAGAGAGAGCAGAGTGCGGAGAATAAAAATCGCCGAGAACAGAGTGCAAAGAGTAAAAATCTCAGAGAGCAGAGTGCGGAGAGTAAAAATCACTGAGAATGGAGTGCTGAGAATAAAACTCACAGAGAGCAGAGTGCAGAGAATAAAAATCACAGAGATCAGAGTGCAGAGGGTAAAACTCACAAAGATCTGTGTGCAGAGAGTTAAAACCACAGAGAACAGAGTGCAGAGAGTAAAAATCACAGAGATCAGAGTGCGGAGAGTAAAAATTACAGAGAACATAGTGCACAGTGTAAAAATCATAGAGATCTGTGTGCAGAGACTAAAAATCACAGACAACAGAGTGCAGAGCGTAAAAATCACATAGATCAGAGTGCAGAGAGTAAAAATCACACAGAGTTGAGGGCAGAGTGTAAAGATCTCAGAGAGCAGAGGGCCGAGAGTAAGGCTCACAGAGATCAGAGTGCGGAGAGCAAACATCACAGAGAACAGAGTGCGGAGAGTAAAAATCACAGACAGCAGAGTGCGGAGAGTAAAAATCACAGAGAGCAGAGTGAAGAGAGAAAAAATCACAGAAAGCAGAGTACACAGAGTAAAAGTCACAGAGTGCCGAGTGCAGAGAGTAAAAATCACAGAGAGCAGCGTGCGGAGAATAAAGATCACAGGGAACAGAGTGCAAAGATTAAAAGTCTCAGAGGCCAGAGTGCGGAGAGCAAAATTCACTGAGAATGGAGTGCTGAGAATAAAACTCACAGAGAGCAGAGTGCAGAGAATAAAAATCACAGAGATCAGAGTGCGGAGAGTAAAAATTACAGAGATCATAGTGCACAGAGTAAAAATCATAGAGATCTGTGTGCAGAGACTAAAAATCACAGACAACAGAGTGCAGAGCGTAAAAATTACAGAGATCAGAGTGCAGAGAGTAAAAATCACACAGAGTTGAGGGCAGAGTGTAAACATCACAGAGAACAGAGTGCAGAGAGTAAAAATCACAGAGAGCAGGGTGCGGAGAGTAAAAATCACAGACAACAGAGTACAGAGTTTATGATTCACAGAGAACAGAGTGCGGAGAGTAAAAATCACAGACAGCAGAGTGCGGAGAATAAAAATCACCGAGAGCAGAGTGAAGGGAGTAAAAATCACAGAAAGCAGAGTACAGAGAGTAAAAGTCACAGAGTGCCGAGTGCAGAGAGTAAAAATCACAGAGAGCTGAGCGCAGGGAGTAAAAATCACAGAGATCTGAGTGCAGAGAGTAAAAATCGCAGAGAACGGAGTGCAGAGAGTAAAAATCACAAAGACAGAATGCAGAGAGTGAAAATCATAGAAATCATAGAGCAGAGAGTAAAAATCACAGAGAGCAGAGTGCGGAGAGTAAAGATCACAGAGACCTGAGTGCAGAGAGTATAAATCACAGAGAGCTGAGTGCGGAGCGTAGTTATCACAGAGAACAGAGTGAAGAGAGTAAAAATCACAGAGCGCAGAGTGCAGAAAGTGAAAATCACAGAAATCAGAGTGCAGAGAGTAAAAATCACAGAGAGCAAATTGCAGAGAGTAAAAATCACAGAAAGCAGAGTACAGAGAGTCAAAGTCATAGAGTGCCGAGTGCAGAGAGTAAACATCACAGACAGCTGAGTGCGGAGAGTAAAATTCACAGAGAGCTGAGCGCAGACAGTAAAAATCACAGAGAGCAGCGTGCGGAAATTAATAATCAGAGAGAGCAGAGTGCGGAGAATAAAAATCGCCGAGAACAGAGTGCAAAGAGTAAAAATCTCAGAGAGCAGAGTGCGGAGAGTAAAAATCACTGAGAATGGAGTGCTGAGAATAAAACTCACAGAGAGCAGAGTGCAGAGAATAAAAATCACAGAGATCAGAGTGCAGAGGGTAAAACTCACAAAGATCTGTGTGCAGAGAGTTAAAACCACAGAGAACAGAGTGCAGAGAGTAAAAATCACAGAGATCAGAGTGCGGAGAGTAAAAATTACAGAGAACATAGTGCACAGTGTAAAAATCATAGAGATCTGTGTGCAGAGACTAAAAATCACAGACAACAGAGTGCAGAGCGTAAAAATCACATAGATCAGAGTGCAGAGAGTAAAAATCACACAGAGTTGAGGGCAGAGTGTAAAGATCTCAGAGAGCAGAGGGCCGAGAGTAAGGCTCACAGAGATCAGAGTGCGGAGAGCAAACATCACAGAGAACAGAGTGCGGAGAGTAAAAATCACAGACAGCAGAGTGCGGAGAGTAAAAATCACAGAGAGCAGAGTGAAGAGAGAAAAAATCACAGAAAGCAGAGTACACAGAGTAAAAGTCACAGAGTGCCGAGTGCAGAGAGTAAAAATCACAGAGAGCAGCGTGCGGAGAATAAAGATCACAGGGAACAGAGTGCAAAGATTACAAGTCTCAGAGGCCAGAGTGCGGAGAGCAAAATTCACTGAGAATGGAGTGCTGAGAATAAAACTCACAGAGAGCAGAGTGCAGAGAATAAAAATCACAGAGATCAGAGTGCGGAGAGTAAAAATTACAGAGATCATAGTGCACAGAGTAAAAATCATAGAGATCTGTGTGCAGAGACTAAAAATCACAGACAACAGAGTGCAGAGCGTAAAAATTACAGAGATCAGAGTGCAGAGAGTAAAAATCACACAGAGTTGAGGGCAGAGTGTAAACATCACAGAGAACAGAGTGCAGAGAGTAAAAATCACAGAGAGCAGGGTGCGGAGAGTAAAAATCACAGACAACAGAGTACAGAGTTTATGATTCACAGAGAACAGAGTGCGGAGAGTAAAAATCACAGACAGCAGAGTGCGGAGAATAAAAATCACCGAGAGCAGAGTGAAGGGAGTAAAAATCACAGAAAGCAGAGTACAGAGAGTAAAAGTCACAGAGTGCCGAGTGCAGAGAGTAAAAATCACAGAGAGCTGAGCGCAGAGAGTAAAAATCACAGAGATCAGAGTGCAGAGAGTAAAAAATCACAGAGAGCAGCGTGCGGAGAATAAAGATCACAGGGAACAGAGTGCAAAGATTAAAAGTCTCAGAGGGCAGAGTGCGGAGAGCAAAATTCACTGAGAATGGAGTGCTGAGAATAAAACTCACAGAGAGCAGAGTGCAGAGAATAAAAATCACAGAGATCAGAGTGCGGAGAGTAAAAATTACAGAGATCAGAGTGCAGAGAGTAAAAATCACAGACAACAGAGTACAGAGTTTATGATTCACAGAGAACAAAGTGCGGAGAGTAAAAATCACAGACAGCAGAGTGCGGAGAATAAAAATCACTGAGAGCAGAGTGAAGGGAGTAAAAATCACAGAAAGCAGAGTACGGAGAGTAAAAGTCACAGAGTGCCGAGTGCAGAGAGTAAAAATCACAGAGAGCTGAGCGCAGAGAGTAAAAATCACAGAGAACAGAGTGCAGAGAATAAACATCACAGAGAACAGAGTGCGGAGAGTAGAAATCACAGAGAGCAGAATTGGCAGAGTAAAAATCAAAGAGAGCAGAGTGCGGAGTGTAAAATTCACAGACAGAAGAGTGCAGAGAGTAAAAATCACAGAGATCAGACTGTAGAGAGTAAAAATCACACAGAACTGAGAGAAGAGTGTAAAAATCACAGAGAGCAGAGTGCAGAGTGTAAAAATCACAGAGATCAGAGTGCGGAGAGTAAAATCACTGAGAATGGAGTGCTGAGAAGAAAACTCACAGACAGCAGAGTGCAGAGAATAAAAATCTGAGAGATCAGAGTGCGGAGAATAAAAATTGCAGAGATCAGAGTGCAGAGAGTAAAAATCACAGAGATCAGAGTGCAGAGGGTAAAACTCACAAAGATCTGTGTGCAGAGAGGAAAAACCACAGAGAACAGAGTGCAGAGAATAAAAATCACAGAGATCAGAGTGCGGAGAGTAAAAATCACACAGAGTTGAGGGCAGAGTGTAAAGATCACAGAGAGCAGAGGGCAGAGAGTAAGGCTCACAAAGATCAGAGTGCGGAGAGCAAACATCACAGAGAACAGAGTGCGGAGAGTAAAAATCACAGACAGCAGAGTGCGGAGAGTAAAAATCACAGAGAGCAGAGTGAAGAGAGAAAAAATCACAGAAAGCAGAGTACACAGAGTAAACGTCACAGAGTGCCGAGTGCAGAGAGTAAAAATCACAGAGAGCAGCGTGCGGAGATTAAAGATCACAGGGAACAGAGTGCAAAGATTAAAAGTCTCAGAGGGCAGAGTGCGGAGAGCAAAATTCACTGAGAATGGAGTGCTGAGAATAAAACTCACAGAGAGCAGAGTGCAGAGAATAAAAATCACAGAGATCAGAGTGCGGAGAGTAAAAATTACGGAGATCAGAGTGCAGAGAGTAAAAATCACAGAGATCAGAGTGCAGAGGGTAAAACTCACAGAGATCTGTGTGCAGACAGTTAATACCACAGAGAACAGAGTGCAGAGAGTAAAAATCGCAGAGATCAGAGTGCGGAGAGTAAAAGTTACAGATATCAGAGTGCAGAGAGTAAAAATCACAGAGATCAGAGTGCAGAGGGTAAACCTCACAAAGATCTGTGTGCAGAGCGTTAAAACCACAGAGAACAGAGTGCAGAGAGTAAAACTCACACAGAGTTGAGGGCAGAGTGTTAAGATCACAGAGAGCAGAAGGCAGAGAGTAAAGCTCACAGAGATCAGAGTGCGGAGAGCTGACATCACAGAGAACAGAGTGCAGAGAGTAAAAATCACAGAGAGCATAGTGCAGTGATTAAAAATCACAGAGAGCAGGGTGCGGAGCGTAAAAATCACAGACAACAGAGTACAGAGTTTATGATTCACAGAGAACAGAGTGCGGAGAGTAAAAATCACAGACAGCAGAGTGCGGAGAATAAAAATCACTGAGAGCAGAGTGAAGGGAGTAAAAATCACAGAAAGCAGAGTACAGAGAGTAAAAGTCACAGAGTGCCGAGTGCAGAGAGTAAAAATCACAGAGAGCTGAGCGCAGAGAGTAAAAATCACAGAGAGCAGCGTGCGGAGAATAAAGATCACAGAGAGCCGAGTGCAGAGAGTAAAAATCACAGAGAACAGAGTGCAGACTGTAAAAATCACAGATAACAGAGTGCAGAGAGTAAACATCACAGAGAACAGAGTGCTTAGAGTATAAATCACAGAGAGCAGAATTGGCAGAGTAAAAATCAAAGAGAGCAGAGTGCGGAGTGTAAAAATCACAAACAGAAGAGTGCAGAGAGTAAAAATCACAGAGATCAGACTGTAGAGAGTAAAAATCACACAGAACTGAGGGCAGAGTGTAAAAATCACAGAGAGCAGAGTACAGAGTGTAAAAATCACAGAGATCAGAGTGCGGAGACTAAAAATCACTGAGAATGCAGTGCTGAGAATAAAACCCACAGACAGCAGAGTGCAGAGAATAAAAATCACAGAGATCAGAGTGCGGAGAATAAAAATTGCAGAGATCAGAGTGCAGAGAGTAAAAATCACAGAGATCAGACTGCAGAGGGTAAAACTCACAAAGATCTGTGTGCAGAGAGTTAAAACCACAGAGAACAGAGTGCAGAGAGTAAAAATCACAGAGATCAGAGTGCGGAGAGTAAAAATTACAGAGATCATAGTGCACAGATTAAAAATCATAGAGATCTGTGTGCAGAGATTAAAAATCACAGACAACAGAGTGCAGAGCGTAAAAATCACAGAGATCAGAGTGCAGAGAGTAAAAATCACACAGAGTTGAGGGCAGAGTGTAAACATCACAGAGAACAGAGTGCAGAGAGTAAAAATCACAGAGAGCAGGGTGCGGAGAGTAAAAATCACAGACAACAGAGTACAGAGTTTATGATTCACAGAGAACAGAGTGCGGAGAGTAAAAATCACAGACAGCAGAGTGCGGAGAATAAAAATCACCGAGAGCAGAGTGAAGGGAGTAAAAATCACAGAAAGCAGAGTACAGAGAGTAAAAGTCACAGAGTGCCGAGTGCAGAGAGTAAAAATCACAGAGAGCTGAGCGCAGAGAGTAAAAATCACAGAGATCAGAGTGCAGAGAGTAAAAAATCACAGAGAGCAGCGTGCGGAGAATAAAGATCACAGGGAACAGAGTGCAAAGATTAAAAGTCTCAGAGGGCAGAGTGCGGAGAGCAAAATTCACTGAGAATGGAGTGCTGAGAATAAAACTCACAGAGAGCAGAGTGCAGAGAATAAAAATCACAGAGATCAGAGTGCGGAGAGTAAAAATTACAGAGATCAGAGTGCAGAGAGTAAAAATCACAGAGATCAGAGTGCAGAGGGTAAAACTCACAGAGATCTGTGTGCAGACAGTTAATACCACAGAGAACAGAGTGCAGAGAGTAAAAATCGCAGAGATCAGAGTGCGGAGAGTAAAAGTTACAGAGATCAGAGTGCAGAGAGTAAAAATCACAGAGATCAGAGTGCAGAGGGTAAACCTCACAAAGATCTGTGTGCAGAGCGTTAAAACCACAGAGAACAGAGTGCAGAGAGTAAAACTCACACAGAGTTGAGGGCAGAGTGTTAAGATCACAGAGAGCAGAAGGCAGAGAGTAAAGCTCACAGAGATCAGAGTGCGGAGAGCTAACATCACAGAGAACAGAGTGCAGAGAGTAAAAATCACAGACAACAGAGTACAGAGTTTATGATTCACAGAGAACAAAGTGCGGAGAGTAAAAATCACAGACAGCAGAGTGCGGAGAATAAAAATCACTGAGAGCAGAGTGAAGGGAGTAAAAATCACAGAAAGCAGAGTACGGAGAGTAAAAGTCACAGAGTGCCGAGTGCAGAGAGCAAAAATCACAGAGAGCTGAGCGCAGAGAGTAAAAATCACAGAGATCAGAGTGCAGAGAGTAAAAATCACAGAGAGCTGAGCGCAGAGAGTAAAAATCACAGAGAACAGAGTGCAGAGAATAAACATCACAGAGAACAGAGTGCGGAGAGTAGAAATCACAGAGAGCAGAATTGGCAGAGTAAAAATCAAAGAGAGCAGAGTGCGGAGTGTTAAAATCACAGACAGAAGAGTGCAGAGAGTAAAAATCACAGAGATCAGACTGTAGAGAGTAAAAATCACACAGAACTGAGAGAAGAGTGTAAAAATCACAGAGAGCAGAGTGCAGAGTGTAAAAATCACAGAGATCAGAGTGCGGAGAGTAAAATCACTGAGAATGGAGTGCTGAGAATAAAACTCACAGACAGCAGAGTGCAGAGAATAAAAATCTGAGAGATCAGAGTGCGGAGAGTAAAAGTCACAGAGATCAGAGTGCAGAGGGTAAAACTCACAGAGATCTGTGTGCAGACAGTTAAAACGACAGAGAACAGAGTGCAGAGAGTAAAAATCACAGACAACAGAGTACAGAGTTTATGATTCACAGAGAACAAAGTGCGGAGAATAAAAATCACTGAGAGCAGAGTGAAGGGAGTAAAAATCACAGAAAGCAGAGTACGGAGAGTAAAAGTCACAGAGTGCCGAGTGCAGAGAGTAAAAATCACAGAGAGCTGAGCGCAGAGAGTAAAAATCACAGAGATCAGAGTGCAGAGAGTAAAAATCACAGAGAGCTGAGCGCAGAGAGTAAAAATCACAGAGAACAGAGTGCAGAGAATAAACATCACAGAGAACAGAGTGCGGAGAGTAGAAATCACAGAGAGCAGAATTGGCAGAGTAAAAATCAAAGAGAGCAGAGTGCGGAGTGTAAAATTCACAGACAGAAGAGTGCAGAGAGTAAAAATCACAGAGATCAGACTGTAGAGAGTAAAAATCACACAGAACTGAGAGAAGAGTGTAAAAATCACAGAGAGCAGAGTGCAGAGTGTAAAAATCACAGAGATCAGAGTGCGGAGAGTAAAATCACTGAGAATGGAGTGCTGAGAAGAAAACTCACAGACAGCAGAGTGCAGAGAATAAAAATCTGAGAGATCAGAGTGCGGAGAATAAAAATTGCAGAGATCAGAGTGCAGAGAGTAAAAATCACAGAGATCAGAGTGCAGAGGGTAAAACTCACAAAGATCTGTGTGGAGAGAGGAAAAACCACAGAGAACAGAGTGCAGAGAATAAAAATCACAGAGATCAGAGTGCGGAGAGTAAAAATCACACAGAGTTGAGGGCAGAGTGTAAAGATCACAGAGAGCAGAGGGCAGAGAGTAAGGCTCACAAAGATCAGAGTGCGGAGAGCAAACATCACAGAGAACAGAGTGCGGAGAGTAAAAATCACAGACAGCAGAGTGCGGAGAGTAAAAATCACAGAGAGCAGAGTGAAGAGAGAAAAAATCACAGAAAGCAGAGTACACAGAGTAAACGTCACAGAGTGCCGAGTGCAGAGAGTAAAAATCACAGAGAGCAGCGTGCGGAGATTAAAGATCACAGGGAACAGAGTGCAAAGATTAAAAGTCTCAGAGGGCAGAGTGCGGAGAGCAAAATTCACTGAGAATGGAGTGCTGAGAATAAAACTCACAGAGAGCAGAGTGCAGAGAATAAAAATCACAGAGATCAGAGTGCGGAGAGTAAAAATTACGGAGATCAGAGTGCAGAGAGTAAAAATCACAGAGATCAGAGTGCAGAGGGTAAAACTCACAGAGATCTGTGTGCAGACAGTTAATACCACAGAGAACAGAGTGCAGAGAGTAAAAATCGCAGAGATCAGAGTGCGGAGAGTAAAAGTTACAGATATCAGAGTGCAGAGAGTAAAAATCACAGAGATCAGAGTGCAGAGGTTAAACCTCACAAAGATCTGTGTGCAGAGCGTTAAAACCACAGAGAACAGAGTGCAGAGAGTAAAACTCACACAGAGTTGAGGGCAGAGTGTTAAGATCACAGAGAGCAGAAGGCAGAGAGTAAAGCTCACAGAGATCAGAGTGCGGAGAGCTGACATCACAGAGAACAGAGTGCAGAGAGTAAAAATCACAGAGAGCATAGTGCAGTGATTAAAAATCACAGAGAGCAGGGTGCGGAGCGTAAAAATCACAGACAACAGAGTACAGAGTTTATGATTCACAGAGAACAGAGTGCGGAGAGTAAAAATCACAGACAGCAGAGTGCGGAGAATAAAAATCACTGAGAGCAGAGTGAAGGGAGTAAAAATCACAGAAAGCAGAGTACAGAGAGTAAAAGTCACAGAGTGCCGAGTGCAGAGAGTAAAAATCACAGAGAGCTGAGCGCAGAGAGTAAAAATCACAGAGAGCAGCGTGCGGAGAATAAAGATCACAGAGAGCCGAGTGCAGAGAGTAAAAATCACAGAGAACAGAGTGCAGACTGTAAAAATCACAGATAACAGAGTGCAGAGAGTAAACATCACAGAGAACAGAGTGCTTAGAGTATAAATCACAGAGAGCAGAATTGGCAGAGTAAAAATCAAAGAGAGCAGAGTGCGGAGTGTAAAAATCACAAACAGAAGAGTGCAGAGAGTAAAAATCACAGAGATCAGACTGTAGAGAGTAAAAATCACACGGAACTGAGGGCAGAGTGTAAAAATCACAGAGAGCAGAGTACAGAGTGTAAAAATCACAGAGATCAGAGTGCGGAGACTAAAAATCACTGAGAATGCAGTGCTGAGAATAAAACCCACAGACAGCAGAGTGCAGAGAATAAAAATCACAGAGATCAGAGTGCGGAGAATAAAAATTGCAGAGATCAGAGTGCAGAGAGTAAAAATCACAGAGATCAGACTGCAGAGGGTAAAACTCACAAAGATCTGTGTGCAGAGAGTTAAAACCACAGAGAACAGAGTGCAGAGAGTAAAAATCACAGAGATCAGAGTGCGGAGAGTAAAAATTACAGAGATCATAGTGCACAGATTAAAAATCATAGAGATCTGTGTGCAGAGATTAAAAATCACAGACAACAGAGTGCAGAGCGTAAAAATCACAGAGATCAGAGTGCAGAGAGTAAAAGTCACACAGAGTTGAGGGCAGAGTGTAAAGATCACAGAGAGCAGAGGACAGAGAGTAAGGCTCACAGAGAACAGAGTGCGGAGAGTAAAAATCACAGACAACAGAGTACTGAGTTTATGATTCACAGAGAACAGAGTGCGGAGAGTAAAAATCACAGACAGCAGAGTGCGGAGAATAAAAATCACTGAGAGCAGAGTGAAGGGAGTAAAAATCACAGAAAGCAGAGTACAGAGAGTAAAAGTCACAGAGTGCCGAGTGCAGAGAGTAAAAATCACAGAGAGCTGAGCGCAGAGAGTAAAAATCACAGAGAGCAGCGTGCGGAGAATAAAGATCACAGAGAGCAGAGTGCAGAGAATAAAAATCACAGAGATCAGAGTGCAGACAGTAAAAATCACAGAGATCAGAGTGTAGAGAGTAAAAGATCACAGAGAGCAGCGTGCGGAGAATAAAGATCACAGGGAACAGAGTGCAAAGATTAAAAGTCTCAGAGGGCAGAGTGCGGAGAGCAAAATTCACTGAGAATGGAGTGCTGAGAATAAAACTCACAGAGAGCAGAGTGCAGAGAATAAAAATCACAGAGATCAGAGTGCGGAGAGTAAAAATTACAGAGATCAGAGTGCAGAGAGTAAAAATCACAGAGATCAGAGTGCAGAGGGTAAAACTCACAGAGATCTGTGTGCAGACAGTTAAAACCACAGAGAACAGAGTGCAGAGAGTAAAAATCACAGAGATCAGAGTACGGAGAGTAAAAGTTACAGAGATCAGAGTGCAGAGAGTAAAAATGACAGAGATCAGAGTGCAGAGAGTAAAAATCACAGAGATCAGAGTGCAGAGAGTAAAAATCACACAGAGTTGAGGGCAGAGTGTAAAGATCACAGAGAGCAGAGGGCAGAGAGTAAGGCTCACAGAGATCAGAGTGCGGAGAGCAAACATCACAGAGAACAGAGTGCGGAGAGTAAAAATCACAGACAGGAGATTGTGGAGAAAAAAAATCACAGAAAGCAGAGTGCAGAGAGTAAAATTCACAGAGTGCCGAGTGCAGAGAGTAAAAATCACAGAGAGCAGCGTGCGGAGAATAAAGATCACAGGGAACAGAGTGCAAAGATTAAAAGTCTCAGAGGGCAGAGTGCGGAGAGCAAAATTCACTGAGAATGGAGTGCTGAGAATAAAACTCACAGAGAACAGAGTGCAGAGAATAAAAATCACAGAGATCAGAGTGCGGAGAGTAAAAATCACAGAGATCAGAGTGCAGAGGGTAAAACTCACAGAGATCTGTGTGCAGACAGTTAAAACGACAGAGAACAGAGTGCAGAGAGTAAAAATCACAGACAACAGAGTACAGAGTTTATGATTCACAGAGAACAAAGTGCGGAGAGTAAAAATCACAGACAGCAGAGTGCGGAGAATAAAAATCACTGAGAGCAGAGTGAAGGGAGTAAAAATCACAGAAAGCAGAGTACGGAGAGTAAAAGTCACAGAGTGCCGAGTGCAGAGAGCAAAAATCACAGAGAGCTGAGCGCAGAGAGTAAAAATCACAGAGATCAGAGTGCAGAGAGTAAAAATCACAGAGAGCTGAGCGCAGAGAGTAAAAATCACAGAGAACAGAGTGCAGAGAATGAACATCACAGAGAACAGAGTGCGGAGAGTAGAAATCACAGAGAGCAGAATTGGCAGAGTAAAAATCAAAGAGAGCAGAGTGCGGAGTGTTAAAATCACAGACAGAAGAGTGCAGAGAGTAAAAATCACAGAGATCAGACTGTAGAGAGTAAAAATCACACAGAACTGAGAGAAGAGTGTAAAAATCACAGAGAGCAGAGTGCAGAGTGTAAAAATCACAGAGATCAGAGTGCGGAGAGTAAAATCACTGAGAATGGAGTGCTGAGAATAAAACTCACAGACAGCAGAGTGCAGAGAATAAAAATCTGAGAGATCAGAGTGCGGAGAGTAAAAGTCACAGAGATCAGAGTGCAGAGGGTAAAACTCACAGAGATCTGTGTGCAGACAGTTAAAACGACAGAGAACAGAGTGCAGAGAGTAATAATCACAGACAACAGAGTACAGAGTTTATGATTCACAGAGAACAAAGTGCGGAGAGTAAAAATCACAGACAGCAGAGTGCGGAGAATAAAAATCACTGAGAGCAGAGTGAAGGGAGTAAAAATCACAGACAGCAGAGTACGGAGAGTAAAAGTCACAGAGTGCCGAGTGCAGAGAGTAAAAATCACAGAGAGCTGAGCGCAGAGAGTAAAAATCACAGAGATCAGAGTGCAGAGAGTAAAAATCACAGAGAGCTGAGCGCAGAGAGTAAAAATCACAGAGAACAGAGTGCAGAGAATAAACATCACAGAGAACAGAGTGCGGAGAGTAGAAATCACAGAGAGCAGAATTGGCAGAGTAAAAATCAAAGAGAGCAGAGTGCGGAGTGTAAAAATCACAGACAGAAGAGTGCAGAGAGTAAAAATCACAGAGATCAGACTGTAGAGAGTAAAAATCACACAGAACTGAGAGAAGAGTGTAAAAATCACAGAGAGCAGAGTGCAGAGTGTAAAAATCACAGAGATCAGAGTGCGGAGAGTAAAATCACTGAGAATGGAGTGCTGAGAATAAAACTCACAGAGAGCAGAGTGCAGAGAATAAAAATCACAGAGATCAGAGTGTAGAGAGTAAAAGATCACAGAGAGCAGCGTGCGGAGAATAAAGATCACAGGGAACAGAGTGCAAAGATTAAAAGTCTCAGAGGGCAGAGTGCGGAGAGCAAAATTCACTGAGAATGGAGTGCTGAGAATAAAATTCACAGAGAGCAGAGTGCAGAGAATAAAAATCACAGAGATCAGAGTGCGGAGAGGAAAAATTACAGAGATCAGAGTGCAGAGAGTAAAAATCACAGAGATCAGAGTGCAGAGGGTAAAACTCACAGAGATCTGTGTGCAGACAGTTAAAACCACAGAGAACAGAGTGCAGAGAGTAAAAATCACAGAGATCAGAGTACGGAGAGTAAAAGTTACAGAGATCAGAGTGCAGAGAGTAAAAATGACAGAGATCAGAGTGCAGAGAGTAAAAATCACAGAGATCAGAGTGCAGAGAGTAAAAATCACACAGAGTTGAGGGCAGAGTGTAAAGATCACAGAGAGCAGAGGGCAGAGAGTAAGGCTCACAGAGATCAGAGTGCGGAGAGCAAACATCACAGAGAACAGAGTGCGTAGAGTAAAAATCACAGACAGCAGATTGTGGAGAAAAAAAATCACAGAAAGCAGAGTGCAGAGAGTAAAATTCACAGAGTGCCGAGTGCAGAGAGTAAAAATCACAGAGAGCAGCGTGCGGAGAATAAAGATCACAGGGAACAGAGTGCAAAGATTAAAAGTCTCAGAGGGCAGAGTGCGGAGAGCAAAATTCACTGAGAATGGAGTGCTGAGAATAAAACTCACAGAGAGCAGAGTGCAGAGAATAAAAATCACAGAGATCAGAGTGCGGAGAGTAAAAATCACAGAGATCAGAGTGCAGAGGGTAAAACTCACAGAGATCTGTGTGCAGACAGTTAAAACGACAGAGAACAGAGTGCAGAGAGTAAAAATCACAGACAACAGAGTACAGAGTTTATGATTCACAGAGAACAAAGTGCGGAGAGTAAAAATCACAGACAGCAGAGTGCGGAGAATAAAAATCACTGAGAGCAGAGTGAAGGGAGTAAAAATCACAGAAAGCAGAGTACGGAGAGTAAAAATCACAGAGATCAGAGTGCAGAGAGTAAAAATCACAGAGAGCTGAGCGCAGAGAGTAAAAATCACAGAGAACAGAGTGCAGAGAATAAACATCACAGAGAACAGAGTGCGGAGAGTAGAAATCACAGAGAGCAGAATTGGCAGAGTAAAAATCAAAGAGAGCAGAGTGCGGAGTGTAAAAATCACAGACAGAAGAGTGCAGAGAGTAAAAATCACAGAGATCAGACTGTAGAGAGTAAAAATCACACAGAACTGAGACAAGAGTGTAAAAATCACAGAGAGCAGAGTGCAGAGTGTAAAAATCACAGAGATCAGAGTGCGGAGAGTAAAATCACTGAGAATGGAGTGCTGAGAAGAAAACTCACAGACAGCAGAGTGCAGAGAATAAAAATCTGAGAGATCAGAGTGCGGAGAATAAAAATTGCAGAGATCAGAGTGCAGAGAGTAAAAATCACAGAGATCAGAGTGCAGAGGGTAAAACTCACAAAGATCTGTGTGCAGAGAGGAAAAACCACAGAGAACAGAGTGCAGAGAATAAAAATCACAGAGATCAGAGTGCGGAGAGTAAAAATCACACAGAGTTGAGGGCAGAGTGTAAAGATCACAGAGAGCAGAGGGCAGAGAGTAAGGCTCACAAAGATCAGAGTGCGGAGAGCAAACATCACAGAGAACAGAGTGCGGAGAGTAAAAATCACAGACAGCAGAGTGCGGAGAGTAAAAATCACAGAGAGCAGAGTGAAGAGAGAAAAAATCACAGAAAGCAGAGTACACAGAGTAAAAGTCACAGAGTGCCGAGTGCAGAGAGTAAAAATCACAGAGAGCAGCGTGCGGAGATTAAAGATCACAGGGAACAGAGTGCAAAGATTAAAAGTCTCAGAGGGCAGAGTGCGGAGAGCAAAATTCACTGAGAATGGAGTGCTGAGAATAAAACTCACAGAGAGCAGAGTGCAGAGAGTAAAAATCACAGAGAGCTGAGCGCAGAGAGTAAAAATCACAGAGAGCAGCGTGCAGAGAGTAAAAATCACACAGAGTTGAGGGCAGAGTGTAAAGATCACAGAGAGCAGAGGGCAGAGAGTAAGGCTCACAGAGATCAGAGTGCGGAGAGCAAACATCACAGAGAACAGAGTGCGGAGAGTAAAAATCACAGACAGCAGAGTGCGGAGAAAAAAAATCACAGAAAGCAGAGTGCAGAGATTAAGATTCACAGAGTGCCGAGTGCAGAGAGTAAAAATCACAGAGAGCAGCGTGCGGAGAATAAAGATCACAGAGATCAGAGTGCGGAGAGTAAAAATCACAGAGATCAGAGTGCAGAGGGTAAAACTCACAGAGATCTGTGTGCAGACAGTTAAAACGACAGAGAACAGAGTGCAGAGAGTAAAAATCACAGACAACAGAGTACAGAGTTTATGATTCACAGAGAACAAAGTGCGGAGAGTAAAAATCACAGACAGCAGAGTGCGGAGAATAAAAATCATTGAGAGCAGAGTGAAGGGAGTAAAAATCACAGAAAGCAGAGTACGGAGAGTAAAAGTCACAGAGTGCCGAGTGCAGAGAGTAAAAATCACAGAGAGCTGAGCGCAGAGAGTAAAAATCACAGAGATCAGATTGCAGAGAGTAAAAATCACAGAGAGCTGAGCGCAGAGAGTAAAAATCACAGAGAACAGAGTGCAGAGAATAAACATCACCGAGAACAGAGTGCGGAGAGTAGAAATCACAGACAGAAGAGTGCAGAGAGTAAAAATCACAGAGATCAGACTGTAGAGAGTAAAAATCACACAGAACTGAGAGAAGAGTGTAAAAATCACAGAGAGCAGAGTGCAGAGTGTAAAAATCACAGAGATCAGAGTGCGGAGAGTAAAAATTACGGAGATCAGAGTGCAGAGAGTAAAAATCACAGAGATCAGAGTGCAGAGGGTAAAACTCACAGAGATCTGTGTGCAGACAGTTAAAACCAGAGAGAACTCAGTGCAGAGAGTAAAACTCACAGAGATCAGAGTGCGGAGAGTGAAAGTTAAAGAAATCAGAGTGCAGAGAGCAAAAATCACAGAGATCAGAGTGCAGAGGGTAAAACTCACAAAGATCTGTGTGCAGAGAGTTAAAACCACAGAGAACAGAGTACAGAGAGTAAAAATCACAGGGAGCTGAATTGGCTGAGTAAAAATCACAGAGAGCAGAGTGCGGAGTGTGAAAATCACAGAGAGAAGAGTGCATTGAGTAAAAATCACAGAGATCACAGTACAAGGAGTAAAAATCATAGATAACTGATTGCAGATAATAGAAATGACAGAGATTTGAGTATAGAGAGCAAAAATTGCAGGGAACGGAGTGCAGAGAGTAATCATCACAGAGGACAGAGTGCAGAGAGTAAAAATCACAGAGATCAGAGTACGGAGAGTAAAACTTACAGAGATCAGAGTGCAGAGAGTAAAAATCACAGAGATCAGAGTGCAGAGAGTAAAAATCTCAGAGATCAGAGTGCAGAGAGTAAAAATCACACAGAGTTGAGGGCAGAGTGTAAAGATCACAGAGAGCAGAGGGCAGAGAGTAAGGCTCACAGAGATCAGAGTGCGGAGAGCAAACATCACAGAGAACAGAGTGCGGAGAGTAAAAATCACAGACAGCAGAGTGCGGAGAAAAAAAATCACAGAAAGCAGAGTGCAGAGAGTAAAATTCACAGAGTGCCGAGTGCAGAGAGTAAAAATCACAGAGAGCAGCGTGCGGAGAATAAAGATCACAGGGAACAGAGTGCAAAGATTAAAAGTCTCAGAGGGCAGAGTGCGGAGAGCAAAATTCACTGAGAATGGAGTGCTGAGAATAAAACTCACAGAGAGCAGAGTGCAGAGAATAAAAATCACAGAGATCAGAGTGCGGAGAGTAAAAATCACAGAGATCAGAGTGCAGAGGGTAAAACTGACAGAGATCTGTGTGCAGACAGTTAAAACGACAGAGAACAGAGTGCAGAGAGTAAAAATCACAGACAACAGAGTACAGAGTTTATGATTCACAGAGAACAAAGTGCGGAGAGTAAAAATCACAGACAGCAGAGTGCGGAGAATAAAAATCACTGAGAGCAGAGTGAAGGGAGTAAAAATCACAGAAAGCAGAGTACGGAGAGTAAAAGTCACAGAGTGCCGAGTGCAGAGAGTAAAAATCACAGAGAGCTGAGCGCAGAGAGTAAAAATCACAGAGATCAGAGTGCAGAGAGTAAAAATCACAGAGAGCTGAGCGCAGAGAGTAAAAATCACAGAGAACAGAGTGCAGAGAATAAACATCACAGAGAACAGAGTGCGGAGAGTAGAAATCACAGAGAGCAGAATTGGCAGAGTAAAAATCAAAGAGAGCAGAGTGCGGAGTGTAAAAATCACAGACAGAAGAGTGCAGAGAGTAAAAATCACAGAGATCAGACTGTAGAGAGTAAAAATCACACAGAACTGAGAGAAGAGTGTAAAAATCACAGAGAGCAGAGTGCAGAGAGTAAAAATCACAGAGAACAGAGTGCAGACTGTAAAAATCACAGATAACAGAGTGCAGAGAGTAAACATCACAGAGAACAGAGTGCTTAGAGTAAAAATCACAGAGATCAGACTGTAGAGAGTAAAAATCACACAGAACTGAGGGCAGAGTGTAAAAATCACAGAGAGCAGAGTTAGGAGACTAAAAATCACTGAGAATGCAGTGCTGAGAATAAAACCCACAGACAGCAGAGTGCAGAGAATAAAAATCACAGAGATCAGAGTGCGGAGAATAAAAATTGCAGAGATCAGAGTGCAGAGAGTAAAAATCACAGAGATCAGAGTGCAGAGGGTAAAACTCACAAAGATCTGTGTGCAGAGAGTTAAAACCACAGAGAGCAGAGTGCAGAGAGTAAAAATCACAGAGATCAGAGTGCGGAGAGTAAAAATTACAGAGATCATAGTGCACAGAGTAAAAATCATAGAGATCTGTGTGCAGAGATTAAAAATCACAGACAACAGAGTGCAGAGCGTAAAAATCACAGAGATCAGAGTGCAGAGAGTAAAAGTCACACAGAGTTGAGGGCAGAGTGTAAAGATCACAGAGAGCAGAGGACAGAGAGTAAGGCTCACAGAGAACAGAGTGCGGAGAGTAAAAATCACAGACAACAGAGTACTGAGTTTATGATTCACAGAGAACAGAGTGCGGAGAGTAAAAATCACAGACAGCAGAGTGCGGAGAATAAAAATCACTGAGAGCAGAGTGAAGGGAGTAAAAATCACAGAAAGCAGAGTACAGAGGGTAAAACTCACAAAGATCTGTGTGCAGAGAGTTAAAACCACAGAGAACAGAGTGCAGAGAATAAAAATCACAGAGATCAGAGTGCGGAGAGTAAAAATCACACAGAGTTGAGGGCAGAGTGTAAAGATCACAGAGAGCAGAGGGCAGAGAGTAAGGCTCACAAAGATCAGAGTGCGGAGAGCAAACATCACAGAGAACAGAGTGCGGAGAGTAAAAATCACAGGCAGCAGAGTGCGGAGAGTAAAAATCACAGAGAGCAGAGTGAAGAGAGAAAAAATCACAGAAAGCAGACTACACAGAGTAAAAGTCACAGAGTGCCGAGTGCAGAGAGTAAAAATCACAGAGAGCAGCGTGCGGAGATTAAAGATCACAGGGAACAGAGTGCAAAGATTAAAAGTCTCAGAGGGCAGAGTGCGGAGAGCAAAATTCACTGAGAATGGAGTGCTGCGAATAAAACTCACAGAGAGCAGAGTGCAGAGAATAAAAATCACAGAGATCAGAGTGCGGAGAGTAAAAATTACGGAGATCAGAGTGCAGAGAGTAAAAATCACGGAGATCAGAGTGCAGAGGGTAAAACTCACAGAGATCTGTGTGCAGACAGTTAAAACCACAGAGAACTCAGTGCAGAGAGTAAAACTCACAGAGATCAGAGTGCGGAGAGTGAAAGTTAAAGAAATCAGAGTGCAGAGAGCAAAAATCACAGAGATCAGAGTGCAGAGGGTAAAACTCACAAAGATCTGTGTGCAGAGAGTTAAAACCACAGAGAACAGAGTACAGAGAGTAAAAATCACAGGGAGCTGAATTGGCTGAGTAAAAATCACAGAGAGCAGAGTGCGGAGTGTGAAAATCACAGAGAGAAGAGTGCATTGAGTAAAAATCACAGAGATCACAGTACAAGGAGTAAAAATCATAGATAACTGATTCCAGATAATAGAAATGACAGAGATTTGAGTATAGAGAGCAAAAATTGCAGGGAACGGAGTGCAGAGAGTAATCATCACAGAGGACAGAGTGCAGAGAGTAAAAATCACAGAGATCAGAGTACGGAGAGTAAAACTTACAGAGATCAGAGTGCAGAGAGTAAAAATCACAGAGATCAGAGTGCAGAGAGTAAAAATCACAGAGATCAGAGTGCAGAGAGTAAAAATCACACAGAGTTGAGGGCAGAGTGTAAAGATCACAGAGAGCAGAGGGCAGAGAGTAAGGCTCACAGAGATCAGAGTGCGGAGAGCAAACATCACAGAGAACAGAGTGCGGAGAGTAAAAATCACAGACAGCAGAGTGCGGAGAAAAAAAATCACAGAAAGCAGAGTGCAGAGAGTAAAATTCACAGAGTGCCGAGTGCAGAGAGTAAAAATCACAGAGAGCAGCGTGCGGAGAATAAAGATCACAGGGAACAGAGTGCAAAGATTAAAAGTCTCAGAGGGCAGAGTGCGGAGAGCAAAATTCACTGAGAATGGAGTGCTGAGAATAAAACTCACAGAGAGCAGAGTGCAGAGAATAAAAATCACAGAGATCAGAGTGCGGAGAGTAAAAATCACAGAGATCAGAGTGCAGAGGGTAAAACTGACAGAGATCTGTGTGCAGACAGTTAAAACGACAGAGAACAGAGTGCAGAGAGTAAAAATCACAGACAACAGAGTACAGAGTTTATGATTCACAGAGAACAAAGTGCGGAGAGTAAAAATCACAGACAGCAGAGTGCGGAGAATAAAAATCACTGAGAGCAGAGTGAAGGGAGTAAAAATCACAGAAAGCAGAGTACGGAGAGTAAAAGTCACAGAGTGCCGAGTGCAGAGAGTAAAAATCACAGAGAGCTGAGCGCAGAGAGTAAAAATCACAGAGATCAGAGTGCAGAGAGTAAAAATCACAGAGAGCTGAGCGCAGAGAGTAAAAATCACAGAGAACAGAGTGCAGAGAATAAACATCACAGAGAACAGAGTGCGGAGAGTAGAAATCACAGAGAGCAGAATTGGCAGAGTAAAAATCAAAGAGAGCAGAGTGCGGAGTGTAAAAATCACAGACAGAAGAGTGCAGAGAGTAAAAATCACAGAGATCAGACTGTAGAGAGTAAAAATCACACAGAACTGAGAGAAGAGTGTAAAAATCACAGAGAGCAGAGTGCAGAGTGTAAAAATCACAGAGATCAGAGTGCGGAGAGTAAAATCACTGAGAATGGAGTGCTGAGAATAAAACTCACAGACAGCAGAGTGCAGAGAATAAAAATCTGAGAGATCAGAGTGCGGAGAATAAAAATTGCAGAGATCAGAGTGCAGAGAGTAAAAATCACAGAGATCAGAGTGCAGAGGGTAAAACTCACAAAGATCTGTGTGCAGAGAGTTAAAACCACAGGGAACAGAGTACAGAGAGTAAAAATCACAGGGAGCTGAATTGGCTGAGTAAAAATCACAGAGAGCAGAGTGCGGAGTGTGAAAATCACAGAGAGAAGAGTGCATTGAGTAAAAATCACAGAGATCACAGTACAAGGAGTAAAAATCATAGATAACTGATTCCAGATAATAGGAATGACAGAGATTTGAGTATAGAGAGCAAAAATTGCAGGGAACGGAGTGCAGAGAGTAATCATCACAGAGGACAGAGTGCAGAGAGTAAAAATCACAGAGATCAGAGTACGGAGAGTAAAACTTACAGAGATCAGAGTGCAGAGAGTAAAAATCACAGAGATCAGAGTGCAGAGAGTAAAAATCACAGAGATCAGAGTGCAGAGAGTAAAAATCACACAGAGTTGAGGGCAGAGTGTAAAGATCACAGAGAGCAGAGGGCAGAGAGTAAGGCTCACAGAGATCAGAGTGCAGAGAGCAAACATCACAGAGAACAGAGTGCGGAGAGTAAAAATCACAGACAGCAGAGTGCGGAGAAAAAAAATCACAGAAAGCAGAGTGCAGAGAGTAAAATTCACAGAGTGCCGAGTGCAGAGAGTAAAAATCACAGAGAGCAGCGTGCGGAGAATAAAGATCACAGGGAACAGAGTGCAAAGATTAAAAGTCTCAAAGGGCAGAGTGCGGAGAGCAAAATTCACTGAGAATGGAGTGCTGAGAATAAAACTCACAGAGAGCAGAGTGCAGAGAATAAAAATCACAGAGATCAGAGTGCGGAGAGTAAAAATCACAGAGATCAGAGTGCAGAGGGTAAAACTGACAGAGATCTGTGTGCAGACAGTTAAAACGACAGAGAACAGAGTGCAGAGAGTAAAAATCACAGACAACAGAGTACAGAGTTTATGATTCACAGAGAACAAAGTGCGGAGAGTAAAAATCACAGACAGCAGAGTGCGGAGAATAAAAATCACTGAGAGCAGAGTGAAGGGAGTAAAAATCACAGAAAGCAGAGTACGGAGAGTAAAAGTCACAGAGTGCCGAGTGCAGAGAGTAAAAATCACAGAGAGCTGAGCGCAGAGAGTAAAAATCACAGAGATCAGAGTGCAGAGAGTAAAAATCACAGAGAGCTGAGCGCAGAGAGTAAAAATCACAGAGAACAGAGTGCAGAGAATAAACATCACAGAGAACAGAGTGCGGAGAGTAGAAATCACAGAGAGCAGAATTGGCAGAGTAAAAATCAAAGAGAGCAGAGTGCGGAGTGTAAAAATCACAGACAGAAGAGTGCAGAGAGTAAAAATCACAGAGATCAGACTGTAGAGAGTAAAAATCACACAGAACTGAGAGAAGAGTGTAAAAATCACAGAGAGCAGAGTGCAGAGTGTAAAAATCACAGAGATCAGAGTGCGGAGAGTAAAATCACTGAGAATGGAGTGCTGAGAATAAAACTCACAGACAGCAGAGTGCAGAGAATAAAAATCTGAGAGATCAGAGTGCGGAGAATAAAAATTGCAGAGATCAGAGTGCAGAGAGTAAAAATCACAGAAATCAGAGTGCAGAGGGTAAAACTCACAAAGATCTGTGTGCAGAGAGTTAAAACCACAGAGAACAGAGTGCAGAGAATAAAAATCACAGAGATCAGAGGGCAGAGAGTAAGGCTCACAAAGATCAGAGTGCGGAGAGCAAACATCACAGAGAACAGAGTGCGGAGAGTAAAAATCACAGACAGCAGAGTGCGGAGAGTAAAAATCACAGAGAGCAGAGTGAAGAGAGAAAAAATCACAGAAAGCAGAGTACACAGAGTAAAAGTCACAGAGTGCCGAGTGCAGAGAGTAAAAATCACAGAGAGCAGCGTGCGGAGATTAAAGATCACAGGGAACAGAGTGCAAAGATTAAAAGTCTCAGAGGGCAGAGTGCGGAGAGCAAAATTCACTGAGAATGGAGTGCTGAGAATAAAACTCACAGAGAGCAGAGTGCAGAGAATAAAAATCACAGAGATCAGAGTGCGGAGAGTAAAAATTACGGAGATCAGAGTGCAGAGAGTAAAAATCACAGAGATCAGAGTGCAGAGGGTAAAACTCACAGAGATCTGTGTGCAGACAGTTAAAACCACAGAGAACTCAGTGCAGAGAGTAAAACTCACAGAGATCAGAGTGCGGAGAGTGAAAGTTAAAGAAATCAGAGTGCAGAGAGCAAAAATCACAGAGATCAGAGTGCAGAGGGTAAAACTCACAAAGATCTGTGTGCAGAGAGTTAAAACCACAGAGAACAGAGTGCACAGATTAAAAATCATAGAGATCTGTGTGCAGAGATTAAAACTCACAGACAGCAGAGTGCAGAGCGTAAAAATCACAAAGATCAGAGTGCAGAGAGTAAAAATCACACAGAGTTGAGGGCAGAGTGTAAAGATCACAGAGAGCAGAGTGCGGAGAGTAAAAATCACTGAGAATGGAGTGCTGAGAATAAAACTCACAGACAGCAGAGTGCAGAGAATAAAAATCACAGAGATCAGAGTGCGGAGAATAAAAATTGCAGAGATCAGAGTGCAGAGAGTAAAAATGACAGAGATCAGAGTGCAGAGGGTAAAACTCACAAAGATCTGTGTGCAGAGAGTTAAAACCACAGAGAACAGAGTGCAGAGAGTAAAAATCACAGAGATCAGAGTGCGGAGAGAAAAAAATACAGATATCTTAGTGCAGAGAGTAAAAATATTAGAGATCAGAGTACAGAGAGTAAAAATCACAGGGAGCTGAATTGGCTGAGTAAAAATCACAGAGAGCAGAGTGCGGAGTGTGAAAATCACAGAGAGAAGAGTGCATTGAGTAAAAATCACAGAGATCACAGTACAAGGAGTAAAAATCATAGATAACTGATTCCAGATAATAGAAATGACAGAGATTTGAGTATAGAGAGCAAAAATTGCAGGGAACGGAGTGCAGAGAGTAATCATCACAGAGGACAGAGTGCAGAGAGTAAAAATCACATGTGCAGAGTGCGGAGAGCAAAAATCACAGAGATCAGACTGCACAGATTAAAGATCGCACAGAGTTGAGGGCAGAGTGTAAAGATCACAGAGAGCAGAGGGCAGAGAGTAAAGCTCACAGAGATCAGAGTGCGGAGAGCAAACATCACAGAGAACAGAGTGCAGAGAATAAAACTAACAGAGAGCATATTGCAGACATTAAAAATCAAAGAGAGAAGAGTGCAGAGAGTAAAAGACAGAGATCTGAGTGCAGAGAGCAAAAATCGCAGAGAACGGAGTGCAGAGATTATATAATCACAGAGGGAAGAGTGCAGAGAGTAAAAATTACAAGTGCAGAGTGCGGAGAGTAAAAATCACAGAAAGCAGAGTACAGAGAGTAAAAGTCACAGAGTGCCGAGTGCAGAGAGTAAAAATCACAGAGAGCTGAGCGCAGAGAGTGAAAATCACAGAGAGCAGCGTGCGGAAATTAAAAGTCAGTGAGAGCAGAGTGCGGAGAATAAAAATCGCAGAAAACAGAGTGCAAAGAGTAAATATCTCAGAGGGCAGAGTGCGGAGAGCAAAAATCACTGAGACTGGAGTGCTGAAAATAAAACTCACGGAGAGCAGAGTGCAGAGAATAAAAATCACAGAGATCAGAGTGCAGAGAGTAAAAATCACAGAGATCAGAGTGCAGAGAGCAAAAATCGCAGAGAACGGAGTGCAGAGAGTATATAATCACAGAGGGAAGAGTGCAGAGAGTAAAAATCACAAGTGCAGAGTGCGGAGAGTAAAAATCACAGAAAGCAGAGTACAGAGAGTAAAAGTCACAGAGTGCCGAGTGCAGAGAGTAAAAATCACAGACAGCTGAGCGCAGAGAGTAAAAATCACAGAGAGCAGCGTGCGGAAATTAAAAGTCAGTGAGAGCAGAGTGCGGAGAATAAAAATCGCAGAGAACAGAGTGCAAAGAGTAAATATCTCAGAGGGTAGAGTGCGGAGAGCAAAAATCACTGCGACTGGAGTGCTGAAAATAAAACTCACGGAGAGCAGAGTGCGGAGAATAAAAATCACAGCGATCAGAGTGCACAGAGTAAAAATCACAGAGATCAGAGTGCAGAGGGTAAAACTCATAGAGATCTGTGTGCAGAGATTTAAAACCACAGAGAACAGAGTGCAGAGAGTAAAAATCACAGAGATCAGAGTGCGGAGGGTAAAACTCACAGAGATCTGTGTGCAGACAGTTAAAACCACAGAGAACTCAGTGCAGAGAGTAAAACTCACAGAGATCAGAGTGCGGAGAGTGAAAGTTAAAGAAATCAGAGTGCAGAGAGCAAAAATCACAGAGATCAGAGTGCAGAGGGTAAAACTCACAAAGATCTGTGTGCAGAGAGTTAAAACCACAGAGAACAGAGTGCAGAGAGTAAAAATCACAGAGATCAGAGTGCGGAGAGTAAAAATTACTGAGATCAGAGTGCAGAGAGTAAAAATCACAGAGATCATAGTGCACAGATTAAAAATCATAGAGATCTGTGTGCAGAGATTAAAAGTCACAGACAGCAGAGTGCAGAGCGTAAAAATCACAAAGATCAGAGTGCAGAGAGTAAAAATCACACAGAGTTGAGGGCAGAGTGTAAAGATCACAGAGAGCAGAGTGCGGAGAGTAAAAATCACTGAGAATGGAGTGCTGAGAATAAAACTCACAGACAGCAGAGTGCAGAGAATAAAAATCACAGAGATCAGAGTGCGGAGAATAAAAATTGCAGAGATCAGAGTGCAGAGAGTAAAAATCACAGAGATCAGAGTGCAGAGGGTAAAACTCACAAAGATCTGTGTGCAGAGAGTTAAAACCACAGAGAACAGAGTGCAGAGAGTAAAAATCACAGAGATCAGAGTGCGGAGAGAAAAAAATACAGATATCTTAGTGCAGAGAGTAAAAATATTAGAGATCTGAGTGCAGAGAGTAAATATCACAGAGAACAGAGTGCAGAGCGTAAAAATCACAGAGATCAGAGTACAGAGAGTAAAAATCACAGGGAGCTGAATTGGCTGAGTAAAAATCACAGAGAGCAGAGTGTGGAGTGTGAAAATCACAGAGAGAAGAGTGCAGAGAGTAAAAATCACAGAGATCACAGTACAAGGAGTAAAAATCATAGATAACTGATTCCAGATAATAGAAATGACAGAGATTTGAGTATAGAGAGCAAAAATTGCAGGGAACGGAGTGCAGAGAGTAATCATCACAGAGGACAGAGTGCAGAGAGTAAAAATCACATGTGCAGAGTGCGGAGAGCAAAAATCACAGAGATCAGACTGCACAGATTAAAGATCACACAGAGTTGAGGGCAGAGTGTAAAGATCACAGAGAGCAGAGGGCAGAGAGTAAAGCTCACAGAGATCAGAGTGCGGAGAGCAAACCTCACAGAGAACAGAGTGCAGAGAATAAAACTAACAGAGAGCATATTGCAGACATTAAAAATCAAAGAGAGAAGAGTGCAGAGAGTAAAAGACAGAGATCTGAGTGCAGAGAGCAAAAATCGCAGAGAACGGCGTGCAGAGATTATATAATCACAGAGGGAAGAGTGCAGAGAGTAAAAATTACAAGTGCAGAGTGCGGAGAGTAAAAATCACAGAAAGCAGAGTACAGAGAGTAAAAGTCACAGAGTGCCGAGTGCAGAGAGTAAAAATCACAGAGAGCTGAGCGCAGAGAGTAAAAATCACAGAGAGCAGCGTGCAGAGAGTAAAAATCACACAGAGTTGAGGGCAGAGTGTAAAGATCACAGAGAGCAGAGGGCAGAGAGTAAGGCTCACAGAGATCAGAGTGCGGAGAGCAAACATCACAGAGAACAGAGTGCGGAGAGTAAAAATCACAGACAGCAGAGTGCGGAGAAAAAAAATCACAGAAAGCAGAGTGCAGAGAGTAAAATTCACAGAGTGCCGAGTGCAGAGAGTAAAAATCACAGAGAGCAGCGTGCGGAGAATAAAGATCACAGAGATCAGAGTGCGGAGAGTAAAAATCACAGAGATCAGAGTGCAGAGGGTAAAACTCACAGAGATCTGTGTGCAGACAGTTAAAACGACAGAGAACAGAGTGCAGAGAATAAAAATCACAGACAACAGAGTACAGAGTTTATGATTCACAGAGAACAAAGTGCGGAGAGTAAAAATCACAGACAGCAGAGTGCGGAGAATAAAAATCATTGAGAGCAGAGTGAAGGGAGTAAAAATCACAGAAAGCAGAGTACGAAGAGTAAAAGTCACAGAGTGCCGAGTGCAGAGAGTAAAAATCACAGAGAGCTGAGCGCAGAGAGTAAAAATCACAGAGTGCCGAGTGCAGAGAGTAAAAATCACAGAGAGCTGAGCGCAGAGAGTAAAAATCACAGAGAGCAGCGTGCAGAGAGTAAAAATCACACAGAGTTGAGGGCAGAGTGTAAAGATCACAGAGAGCAGAGGGCAGAGAGTAAGGCTCACAGAGATCAGAGTGCGGAGAGCAAACATCACGGAGAACAGAGTGCGGAGAGTAAAAATCACAGAGATCAGAGTGCAGAGGGTAAAACTCACAGAGATCTGTGTGCAGACAGTTAAAACGACAGAGAACAGAGTGCAGAGAGTAAAAATCACAGACAACAGAGTACAGAGTTTATGATTCACAGAGAACAAAGTGCGGAGAGTAAAAATCACAGACAGCAGAGTGCGGAGAATAAAAATCATTGAGAGCAGAGTGAAGGGAGTAAAAATCACAGAAAGCAGAGTACGGAGAGTAAAAGTCACAGAGTGCCGAGTGCAGAGAGTAAAAATCACAGAGAGCTGAGCGCAGAGAGTAAAAATCACAGAGATCAGATTGCAGAGAGTAAAAATCACAGAGAGCTGAGCGCAGAGAGTAAAAATCACAGAGAACAGAGTGCAGAGAATAAACATCACAGAGAACAGAGTGCGGAGAGTAGAAATCACAGAGAGCAGAATTGGCAGAGTAAAAATCAAAGAGAGCAGAGTGCGGAGTGTAAAAATCACAGACAGAAGAGTGCAGAGAGTAAAAATCACAGAGATCAGACTGTAGAGAGTAAAAATCACACAGAACTGAGAGAAGAGTGTAAAAATCACAGAGAGCAGAGTGCAGAGTGTAAAAATCACAGAGATCAGAGTGCGGAGAGTAAAATCACTGAGAATGGAGTGCTGAGAATAAAACTCACAGACAGCAGAGTGCAGAGAATAAAAATCTGAGAGATCAGAGTGCGGAGAATAAAAATTGCAGAGATCAGAGTGCAGAGAGTAAAAATCACAGAGATCAGAGTGCAGAGGGTAAAACTCACAAAGATCTGTGTGCAGAGAGTTAAAACCACAGAGAACAGAGTGCAGAGAATAAAAATCACAGAGATCAGAGTGCGGAGAGTAAAAATCACACAGAGTTGAGGGCAGAGTGTAAAGATCACAGAGAGCAGAGGGCAGAGAGTAAGGCTCACAAAGATCAGAGTGCGGAGAGCAAACATCACAGAGAACAGAGTGCGGAGAGTAAAAATCACAGACAGCAGAGTGCGGAGAGTAAAAATCACAGAGAGCAGAGTGAAGAGAGAAAAAATCACAGAAAGCAGAGTACACAGAGTAAAAGTCACAGAGTGCCGAGTGCAGAGAGTAAAAATCACAGAGAGCAGCGTGCGGAGATTAAAGATCACAGGGATCAGAGTGCAAAGATTAAAAGTCTCAGAGGGCAGAGTGCGGAGAGCAAAATTCACTGAGAATGGAGTGCTGAGAATAAAACTCACAGAGAGCAGAGTGCAGAGAATAAAAATCACAGAGATCAGAGTGCGGAGAGTAAAAATTACGGAGATCAGAGTGCAGAGAGTAAAAATCACAGAGATCAGAGTGCAGAGGGTAAAACTCACAGAGATCTGTGTGCAGACAGTTAAAACCACAGAGAACTCAGTGCAGAGAGTAAAACTCACAGAGATCAGAGTGCGGAGAGTGAAAGTTAAAGAAATCAGAGTGCAGAGAGCAAAAATCACAGAGATCAGAGTGCAGAGGGTAAAACTCACAAAGATCTGTGTGCAGAGAGTTAAAACCACAGAGAACAGAGTACAGAGAGTAAAAATCACAGGGAGCTGAATTGGCTGAGTAAAAATCACAGAGAGCAGAGTGCGGAGTGTGAAAATCACAGAGAGAAGAGTGCATTGAGTAAAAATCACAGAGATCACAGTACAAGGAGTAAAAATCATAGATAACTGATTGCAGATAATAGAAATGACAGAGATTTGAGTATAGAGAGCAAAAATTGCAGGGAACGGAGTGCAGAGAGTAATCATCACAGAGGACAGAGTGCAGAGAGTAAAAATCACAGAGATCAGAGTACGGAGAGTAAAACTTACAGAGATCAGAGTGCAGAGAGTAAAAATCACAGAGATCAGAGTGCAGAGAGTAAAAATCACAGAGATCAGAGTGCAGAGAGTAAAAATCACACAGAGTTGAGGGCAGAGTGTAAAGATCACAGAGAGCAGAGGGCAGAGAGTAAGGCTCACAGAGATCAGAGTGCGGAGAGCAAACATCACGGAGAACAGAGTGCGGAGAGTAAAAATCACAGACAGCAGAGTGCGGAGAAAAAAAATCACAGAAAGCAGAGTGCAGAGAGTAAAATTCACAGAGTGCCGAGTGCAGAGAGTAAAAATCACAGAGAGCAGCGTGCGGAGAATAAAGATCACAGGGAACAGAGTGCAAAGATTAAAAGTCTCAGAGGGCAGAGTGCGGAGAGCAGAATTCACTGAGAATGGAGTGCTGAGAATAAAACTCACAGAGAGCAGAGTGCAGAGAATAAAAATCACAGAGATCAGAGTGCGGAGAGTAAAAATCACAGAGATCAGAGTGCAGAGGGTAAAACTGACAGAGATCTGTGTGCAGACAGTTAAAACGACAGAGAACAGAGTGCAGAGAGTAAAAATCACAGACAACAGAGTACAGAGTTTATGATTCACAGAGAACAAAGTGCGGAGAGTAAAAATCACAGACAGCAGAGTGCGGAGAATAAAAATCACTGAGAGCAGAGTGAAGGGAGTAAAAATCACAGAAAGCAGAGTACGGAGAGTAAAAGTCACAGAGTGCCGAGTGCAGAGAGTAAAAATCACAGAGAGCTGAGCGCAGAGAGTAAAAATCACAGAGATCAGAGTGCAGAGAGTAAAAATCACAGAGAGCTGAGCGCAGAGAGTAAAAATCACAGAGAACAGAGTGCAGAGAATAAACATCACAGAGAACAGAGTGCGGAGAGTAGAAATCACAGAGAGCAGAATTGGCAGAGTAAAAATCAAAGAGAGCAGAGTGCGGAGTGTAAAAATCACAGACAGAAGAGTGCAGAGAGTAAAAATCACAGAGATCAGACTGTAGAGAGTAAAAATCACACAGAACTGAGAGAAGAGTGTAAAAATCACAGAGAGCAGAGTGCAGAGTGTAAAAATCACAGAGATCAGAGTGCGGAGAGTAAAATCACTGAGAATGGAGTGCTGAGAATAAAACTCACAGACAGCAGAGTGCAGAGAATAAAAATCTGAGAGATCAGAGTGCGGAGAATAAAAATTGCAGAGATCAGAGTGCAGAGAGTAAAAATCACAGAAATCAGAGTGCAGAGGGTAAAACTCACAAAGATCTGTGTGCAGAGAGTTAAAACCACAGAGAACAGAGTGCAGAGAATAAAAATCACAGAGATCAGTGTGCGGAGAGTAAAAATCACACAGAGTTGAGGGCAGAGTGTAAAGATCACAGAGAGCAGAGGGCAGAGAGTAAGGCTCACAAAGATCAGAGTGCGGAGAGCAAACATCACAGAGAACAGAGTGCGGAGAGTAAAAATCACAGACAGCAGAGTGCGGAGAGTAAAAATCACAGAGAGCAGAGTGAAGAGAGAAAAAATCACAGAAAGCAGAGTACACAGAGTAAAAGTCACAGAGTGCCGAGTGCAGAGAGTAAAAATCACAGAGAGCAGCGTGCGGAGATTAAAGATCACAGGGAACAGAGTGCAAAGATTAAAAGTCTCAGAGGGCAGAGTGCGGAGAGCAAAATTCACTGAGAATGGAGTGCTGAGAATAAAACTCACAGAGAGCAGAGTGCAGAGAATAAAAATCACAGAGATCAGAGTGCGGAGAGTAAAAATTACGGAGATCAGAGTGCAGAGAGTAAAAATCACAGAGATCAGAGTGCAGAGGGTAAAACTCACAGAGATCTGTGTGCAGACAGTTAAAACCACAGAGAACTCAGTGCAGAGAGTAAAACTCACAGAGATCAGAGTGCGGAGAGTGAAAGTTAAAGAAATCAGAGTGCAGAGAGCAAAAATCACAGAGATCAGAGTGCAGAGGGTAAAACTCACAAAGATCTGTGTGCAGAGAGTTAAAACCACCGAGAACAGAGTGCAGAGAGTAAAAATCACAGAGATCAGAGTGCGGAGAGTAAAAATTACAGAGATCATAGTGCACAGATTAAAAATCATAGAGATCTGTGTGCAGAGATTAAAACTCACAGACAGCAGAGTGCAGAGCGTAAAAATCACAAAGATCAGAGTGCAGAGAGTAAAAATCACACAGAGTTGAGGGCAGAGTGTAAAGATCACAGAGAGCAGAGTGCGGAGAGTAAAAATCACTGAGAATGGAGTGCTGAGAATAAAACTCACAGACAGCAGAGTGCAGAGAATAAAAATCACAGAGATCAGAGTGCGGAGAATAAAAATTGCAGAGATCAGAGTGCAGAGAGTAAAAATGACAGAGATCAGAGTGCAGAGGGTAAAACTCACAAAGATCTGTGTGCAGAGAGTTAAAACCACAGAGAACAGAGTGCAGAGAGTAAAAATCACAGAGATCAGAGTGCGGAGAGAAAAAAATACAGATATCTTAGTGCAGAGAGTAAAAATATTAGAGATCAGAGTACAGAGAGTAAAAATCACAGGGAGCTGAATTGGCTGAGTAAAAATCACAGAGAGCAGAGTGCGGAGTGTGAAAATCACAGAGAGAAGAGTGCATTGAGTAAAAATCACAGAGATCACAGTACAAGGAGTAAAAATCATAGATAACTGATTCCAGATAATAGAAATGACAGAGATTTGAGTATAGAGAGCAAAAATTGCAGGGAACGGAGTGCAGAGACTAATCATCACAGAGGACAGAGTGCAGAGAGTAAAAATCACATGTGCAGAGTGCGGAGAGCAAAAATCATAGAGATCAGACTGCACAGATTAAAGATCACACAGAGTTGAGGGCAGAGTGTAAAGATCACAGAGAGCAGAGGGCAGAGAGTAAAGCTCACAGAGATCAGAGTGCGGAGAGCAAACATCACAGAGAACAGAGTGCAGAGAATAAAACTAACAGAGAGCATATTGCAGACATTAAAAATCAAAGAGAGAAGAGTGCAGAGAGTAAAAGACAGAGATCTGAGTGCAGAGAGCAAAAATCGCAGAGAACGGAGTGCAGAGATTATATAATCACAGAGGGAAGAGTGCAGAGAGTAAAAATTACAAGTGCAGAGTGCGGAGAGTAAAAATCACAGAAAGCAGAGTACAGAGAGTAAAAGTCACAGAGTGCCGAGTGCAGAGAGTAAAAATCACAGAGAGCTGAGCGCAGAGAGTAAAAATCACAGAGAGCAGCGTGCGGAAATTAAAAGTCAGTGAGAGCAGAGTGCGGAGAATAAAAATCGCAGAAAACAGAGTGCAAAGAGTAAATATCTCAGAGGGCAGAGTGCGGAGAGCAAAAATCACTGAGACTGGAGTGCTGAAAATAAAACTCACGGAGAGCAGAGTGCAGAGAATAAAAATCACAGAGATCAGAGTGCAGAGAGTAAAAATCACAGAGATCAGAGTGCAGAGAGCAAAAATCGCAGAGAACGGAGTGCAGAGAGTATATAATCACAGAGGGAAGAGTGCAGAGAGTAAAAATCACAAGTGCAGAGTGCGGAGAGTAAAAATCACAGAAAGCAGAGTACAGAGAGTAAAAGTCACAGAGTGCCGAGTGCAGAGAGTAAAAATCACAGACAGCTGAGCGCAGAGAGTAAAAATCACAGAGAGCAGCGTGCGGAAATTAAAAGTCAGTGAGAGCAGAGTGCGGAGAATAAAAATCGCAGAGAACAGAGTGCAAAGAGTAAATATCTCAGAGGGTAGAGTGCGGAGAGCAAAAATCACTGCGTCTGGAGTGCTGAAAATAAAACTCACGGAGAGCAGAGTGCGGAGAATAAAAATCACAGCGATCAGAGTGCAGAGAGTAAAAATCACAGAGATCAGAGTGCAGAGGGTAAAACTCATAGAGATCTGTGTGCAGAGATTTAAAACCACAGAGAACAGAGTGCAGAGAGTAAAAATCACAGAGATCAGAGTGCGGAGGGTAAAACTCACAGAGATCTGTGTGCAGACAGTTAAAACCACAGAGAACTCAGTGCAGAGAGTAAAACTCACAGAGATCAGAGTGCGGAGAGTGAAAGTTAAAGAAATCAGAGTGCAGAGAGCAAAAATCACAGAGATCAGAGTGCAGAGGGTAAAACTCACAAAGATCTGTGTGCAGAGAGTTAAAACCACAGAGAACAGAGTGCAGAGAGTAAAAATCACAGAGATCAGAGTGCGGAGAGTAAAAATTACCGAGATCAGAGTGCAGAGAGTAAAAATCACAGAGATCATAGTGCACAGATTAAAAATCATAGAGATCTGTGTGCAGAGATTAAAAGTCACAGACAGCAGAGTGCAGAGCGTAAAAATCACAAAGATCAGAGTGCAGAGAGTAAAAATCACACAGAGTTGAGGGCAGAGTGTAAAGATCACAGAGAGCAGAGTGCGGAGAGTAAAAATCACTGTGAATGGAGTGCTGAGAATAAAACTCACAGACAGCAGAGTGCAGAGAATAAAAATCACAGAGATCAGAGTGCGGAGAATAAAAATTGCAGAGATCAGAGTGCAGAGAGTAAAAATCACAGAGATCAGAGTGCAGAGGGTAAAACTCACAAAGATCTGTGTGCAGAGAGTTAAAACCACAGAGAACAGAGTGCAGAGAGTAAAAATCACAGAGATCAGAGTGCGGAGAGAAAAAAATACAGATATCTTAGTGCAGAGAGTAAAAATATTAGAGATCTGAGTGCAGAGAGTAAATATCACAGAGAACAGAGTGCAGAGCGTAAAAATCACAGAGATCAGAGTACAGAGAGTAAAAATCACAGGGAGCTGAATTGGCTGAGTAAAAATCACAGAGAGCAGAGTGTGGAGTGTGAAAATCACAGAGAGAAGAGTGCAGAGAGTAAAAATCACAGAGATCACAGTACAAGGAGTAAAAATCATAGATAACTGATTCCAGATAATAGAAATGACAGAGATTTGAGTATAGAGAGCAAAAATTGCAGGGAACGGAGTGCAGAGAGTAATCATCACAGAGGACAGAGTGCAGAGAGTAAAAATCACATGTGCAGAGTGCGGAGAGCAAAAATCACAGAGATCAGACTGCACAGATTAAAGATCACACAGAGTTGAGGGCAGAGTGTAAAGATCACAGAGAGCAGAGGGCAGAGAGTAAAGCTCACAGAGATCAGAGTGCGGAGAGCAAACATCACAGAGAACAGAGTGCAGAGAATAAAACTAACAGAGAGCATATTGCAGACATTAAAAATCAAAGAGAGAAGAGTGCAGAGAGTAAAAGACAGAGATCTGAGTGCAGAGAGCAAAAATCGCAGAGAACGGAGTGCAGAGATTATATAATCACAGAGGGAAGAGTGCAGAGAGTAAAAATTACAAGTGCAGAGTGCGGAGAGTAAAAATCACAGAGAGCTGAGCGCAGAGAGTAAAAATCACAGAGAGCAGCGTGCAGAGAGTAAAAATCACACAGAGTTGAGGGCAGAGTGTAAAGAACACAGAGAGCAGAGGGCAGAGAGTAAGGCTCACAGAGATCAGAGTGCGGAGAGCAAACATCACAGAGAACAGAGTGCGGAGAGTAAAAATCACAGACAGCAGAGTGCGGAGAAAAAATATCACAGAAAGCAGAGTGCAGAGAGTAAAATTCACAGAGTGCCGAGTGCAGAGAGTAAAAATCACAGAGAGCAGCGTGCGGAGAATAAAGATCACAGAGATCAGAGTGCGGAGAGTAAAAATCACAGAGATCAGAGTGCAGAGGGTAAAACTCACAGAGATCTGTGTGCAGACAGTTAAAACGACAGAGAACAGAGTGCAGAGAGTAAAAATCACAGACAACAGAGTACAGAGTTTATGATTCACAGAGAACAAAGTGCGGAGAGTAAAAATCACAGAAAGCAGAGTACAGAGAGTAAAAGTCACAGAGTGCCGAGTGCAGAGAGTAAAAATCACAGAGAGCTGAGCGCAGAGAGTAAAAATCACAGAGAGCAGCGTGCAGAGAGTAAAAATCACACAGAGTTGAGGGCAGAGTGTAAAGATCACAGAGAGCAGAGGGCAGAGAGTAAGGCTCACAGAGATCAGAGTGCGGAGAGCAAACATCACAGAGAACAGAGTGCGGAGAGTAAAAATCACAGACAGCAGAGTGCGGAGAAAAAAAATCACAGAAAGCAGAGTGCAGAGAGTAAAATTCACAGAGTGCCGAGTGCAGAGAGTAAAAATCACAGAGAGCAGCGTGCGGAGAATAAAGATCACAGAGATCAGAGTGCGGAGAGTAAAAATCACAGAGATCAGAGTGCAGAGGGTAAAACTCACAGAGATCTGTGTGCAGACAGTTAAAACGACAGAGAACAGAGTGCAGAGAGTAAAAATCACAGACAACAGAGTACAGAGTTTATGATTCACAGAGAACAAAGTGCGGAGAGTAAAAATCACAGACAGCAGAGTGCGGAGAATAAAAATCATTGAGAGCAGAGTGAAGGGAGTAAAAATCACAGAAAGCAGAGTACGGAGAGTAAAAGTCACAGAGTGCCGAGTGCAGAGAGTAAAAATCACAGAGAGCTGAGCGCAGAGAGTAAAAATCACAGAGAGCAGCGTGCAGAGAGTAAAAATCACACAGAGTTGAGGGCAGAGTGTAAAGATCACAGAGAGCAGAGGGCAGAGAGTAAAGCTCACAGAGATCAGAGTGCGGAGAGCAAACATCACAGAGAACAGAGTGCAGAGAATAAAACTAACAGAGAGCATATTGCAGACATTAAAAATCAAAGAGAGAAGAGTGCAGAGAGTAAAAGACAGAGATCTGAGTGCAGAGAGCAAAAATCGCAGAGAACGGAGTGCAGAGATTATATAATCACAGAGGGAAGAGTGCAGAGAGTAAAAATTACAAGTGCAGAGTGCGGAGAGTAAAAATCACAGAAAGCAGAGTACAGAGAGTAAAAGTCACAGAGTGCCGAGTGCAGAGAGTAAAAATCACAGAGAGCTGAGCGCAGAGAGTAAAAATCACAGAGAGCAGCGTGCAGAGAGTAAAAATCACACAGAGTTGAGGGCAGAGTGTAAAGGTCACAGAGAGCAGAGGGCAGAGAGTAAGGCTCACAGAGATCAGAGTGCGGAGAGCAAACATCACAGAGAACAGAGTGCGGAGAGTAAAAATCACAGACAGCAGAGTGCGGAGAAAAAAAAAATCACAGAAAGCAGAGTGCAGAGAGTAAAATTCACAGAGTGCCGAGTGCAGAGAGTAAAAATCACAGAGAGCAGCGTGCGGAGAATAAAGATCACAGAGATCAGAGTGCGGAGAGTAAAAATCACAGAGATCAGAGTGCAGAGGGTAAAACTCACAGAGATCTGTGTGCAGACAGTTAAAACGACAGAGAACAGAGTGCAGAGAGTAAAAATCACAGACAACAGAGTACAGAGTTTATGATTCACAGAGAACAAAGTGCGGAGAGTAAAAATCACAGACAGCAGAGTGCGGAGAATAAAAATCATTGAGAGCAGAGTGAAGGGAGTAAAAATCACAGAAAGCAGAGTACGGAGAGTAAAAGTCACAGAGTGCCGAGTGCAGAGAGTAAAAATCACAGAGAGCTGAGCGCAGAGAGTAAAAATCACAGAGATCAGATTGCAGAGAGTAAAAATCACAGAGAGCTGAGCGCAGAGAGTAAAAATCACAGAGAACAGAGTGCAGAGAATAAACATCACAGAGAACAGAGTGCGGAGAGTAGAAATCACAGAGAGCAGAATTGGCAGAGTAAAAATCAAAGAGAGCAGAGTGCGGAGTGTAAAAATCACAGACAGAAGAGTGCAGAGAGTAAAAATCACAGAGATCAGACTGTAGAGAGTAAAAATCACACAGAACTGAGAGAAGAGTGTAAAAATCACAGAGAGCAGAGTGCAGAGTGTAAAAATCACAGAGATCAGAATGCGGAGAGTAAAATCACTGAGAATGGAGTGCTGAGAATAAAACTCACAGACAGCAGAGTGCAGAGAATAAAAATCTGAGAGATCAGAGTGCGGAGAATAAAAATTGCAGAGATCAGAGTGCAGAGAGTAAAAATCACAGAGATCAGAGTGCAGAGGGTAAAACTCACAAAGATCTGTGTGCAGAGAGTTAAAACCACAGAGAACAGAGTGCAGAGAATAAAAATCACAGAGATCAGAGTGCGGAGAGTAAAAATCACACAGAGTTGAGGGCAGAGTGTAAAGATCACAGAGAGCAGAGGGCAGAGAGTAAGGCTCACAAAGATCAGAGTGCGGAGAGCAAACATCACAGAGAACAGAGTGCGGAGAGTAAAAATCACAGACAGCAGAGTGCGGAGAGTAAAAATCACAGAGAGCAGAGTGAAGAGAGAAAAAATCACAGAAAGCAGAGTACACAGAGTAAAAGTCACAGAGTGCCGAGTGCAGAGAGTAAAAATCACAGAGAGCAGCGTGCGGAGATTAAAGATCACAGGGATCAGAGTGCAAAGATTAAAAGTCTCAGAGGGCAGAGTGCGGAGAGCAAAATTCACTGAGAATGGAGTGCTGAGAATAAAACTCACAGAGAGCAGAGTGCAGAGAATAAAAATCACAGAGATCAGAGTGCGGAGAGTAAAAATTACGGAGATCAGAGTGCAGAGAGTAAAAATCACAGAGATCAGAGTGCAGAGGGTAAAACTCACAGAGATCTGTGTGCAGACAGTTAAAACCACAGAGAACTCAGTGCAGAGAGTAAAACTCACAGAGATCAGAGTGCGGAGAGTGAAAGTTAAAGAAATCAGAGTGCAGAGAGCAAAAATCACAGAGATCAGAGTGCAGAGGGTAAAACTCACAAAGATCTGTGTGCAGAGAGTTAAAACCACAGAGAACAGAGTGCAGAGAGTAAAAATCACAGAGATCAGAGTGCGGAGAGTAAAAATTACAGAGATCATAGTGCACAGATTAAAAATCATAGAGATCTGTGTGCAGAGATTAAAACTCACAGACAGCAGAGTGCAGAGCGTAAAAATCACAAAGATCAGAGTGCAGAGAGTAAAAATCACACAGAGTTGAGGGCAGAGTGTAAAGATCACAGAGAGCAGAGTGCGGAGAGTAAAAATCACTGAGAATGGAGTGCTGAGAATAAAACTCACAGACAGCAGAGTGCAGAGAATAAAAATCACAGAGATCAGAGTGCGGAGAATAAAAATTGCAGAGATCAGAGTGCAGAGAGTAAAAATCACAGAGATCAGAGTGCAGAGGGTAAAACTCACAAAGATCTGTGTGCAGAGAGTTAAAACCACAGAGAACAGAGTGCAGAGAGTAAAAATCACAGAGATCAGAGTGTGGAGAGAAAAAAATACAGATATCTTAGTGCAGAGAGTAAAAATATTAGAGATCTGAGTGCAGAGAGTAAATATCACAGAGAACAGAGTGCAGAGCGTAAAAATCACAGAGATCAGAGTACAGAGAGTAAAAATCACAGGGAGCTGAATTGGCTGAGTAAAAATCACAGAGAGCAGAGTGCGGAGTGTGAAAATCACAGAGATCACAGTACAAGGAGTAAAAATCATAGATAACTGATTCCAGATAATAGAAATGACAGAGATTTGAGTATAGAGAGCAAAAATTGCAGGGAACGGAGTGCAGAGAGTAATCATCACAGAGGACAGAGTGCAGAGAGTAAAAATCACATGTGCAGAGTGCGGAGAGCAAAAATCACAGAGATCAGACTGCACAGATTAAAGATCACACAGAGTTGAGGGCAGAGTGTAAAGATCACAGAGAGCAGAGGGCAGAGAGTAAAGCTCACAGAGATCAGAGTGCGGAGAGCAAACATCACAGAGAACAGAGTGCAGAGAATAAAACTAACAGAGAGCATATTGCAGACATAAAAATCAAAGAGAGAAGAGTGCAGAGAGTAAAAGACAGAGATCTGAGTGCAGAGAGCAAAAATCGCAGAGAACGGAGTGCAGAGATTATATAATCACAGAGGGAAGAGTGCAGAGAGTAAAAATTACAAGTGCAGAGTGCGGAGAGTAAAAATCACAGAAAGCAGAGTACAGAGAGTAAAAGTCACAGAGTGCCGAGTGCAGAGAGTAAAAATCACAGAGAGCTGAGCGCAGAGAGTAAAAATCACAGAGAGCAGCGTGCGGAAATTAAAAGTCAGTGAGAGCAGAGTGCGGAGAATAAAAATCGCAGAAAACAGAGTGCAAAGAGTAAATATCTCAGAGGGCAGAGTGCGGAGAGCAAAAATCACTGAGACTGGAGTGCTGAAAATAAAACTCACGGAGAGCAGAGTGCAGAGAATAAAACTCACAGAGATCAGAGTGCAGAGAGTAAAAATCACAGAGATCAGAGTGCAGAGAGCAAAAATCGCAGAGAACGGAGTGCAGAGAGTATATAATCACAGAGGGAAGAGTGCAGAGAGTAAAAATCACAAGTGCAGAGTGCGGAGAGCAAAAATCACAGAGATCGGACTGCACAGATTAAAGATCACACAGAGTTGAGGGCAGAGTGTAAAGATCACAGAGAGCAGAGGGCAGAGAGTAAAGCTCACAGAGATCAGAGTGCGGAGAGCAAACATCACAGAGAACAGAGTGCAGAGAATAAAACTAACAGAGAGCATATTGCAGACATTAAAAATCAAAGAGAGAAGAGTGCAAAGAGTAAAAGACAGAGATCTGAGTGCAGAGAGCAAAAATCGCAGAGAACGGAGTGCAGAGATTATATAATCACAGAGGGAAGAGTGCAGAGAATAAAAATCACAAGTGCAGAGTGCGGAGAGTAAAAATCACGGAAAGCAGAGTACAGAGAGTAAAAGTCACAGAGTGCCGAGTGCAGAGAGTAAAAATCACAGAGAGCTGAGCGCAGAGAGTAAAAATCACAGAGAGCAGCGTGCGGAAATTAAAAGTCAGTGAGAGCAGAGTGCGGAGAATAAAAATCGCAGAAAACAGAGTGCAAAGAGTAAATATCTCAGAGGGCAGAGTGCGGAGAGCAAAAATCACTGAGACTGGAGTGCTGAAAATAAAACTCACGGAGAGCAGAGTGCAGAGAATAAAAATCACAGAGATCAGAGTGCGGAGAATAAAAATCACAGAGATCAGAGTGCAGAGAGTAAAAATCACAGAGATCAGAGTGCAGAGAGCAAAAATCGCAGAGAACGGAGTGCAGAGAGTATATAATCACAGAGGGAGAGTGCAGAGAGTAAAAATCACAAGTGCAGAGTGCAGAGAGTGAAAATCATAGAAATCATAGTGCAGAGAGTAAAAATCACAGAGAGCAGAGTGCGGAGAGTAAAGATCACAGAGACCTGAGTGCAGAGAGTATAAATCACAGAGAGCTGAGTGCGGAGCGTAGTTATCACAGAGAACAGAGTGAAGAGAGTAAAAATCACAGAGCGCAGAGTGCAGAAAGTGAAAATCACAGAAATCAGAGTGCAGAGAGTAAAAATCACAGAGATCATAGTGCACAGATTAAAAATCATAGAGATCTGTGTGCAGAGATTAAAAATCACAGACAGCAGGTGCAGAGCGTAAAAATCACAAAGATCAGAGTGCAGAGAGTTAAAATCACACAGAGTTGAGTGCAGAGTGTAAAGATCACAGAGAGCAGAGTGCAGAGAGTAAAAATCACTGAGAATGGAGTGCTGAGAATAAAACTCACAGACAGCAGAGTGCGGAGAATAAAAATTGCAGAGATCAGAGTGCAGAGAGTAAAAATCACAGAGATCAGAGTGCAGAGGGTAAAACTCATAGAGATCTGTGTGCAGAGATTTAAAACCACAGAGAACAGAGTGCAGAGAGTAAAAATCACAGAGATCAGAGTGCGGAGAGTAAAACTTACAGAGATCATAGTGCAGAGAGTAAAAATCATAGAGATCTGTGTGCAGAGAATAAAAATCAAAGACAACGGAGTGCTGAGAGTAAAAATCACAGATATCAGAGTGCAGAGAGTAAAAATCACGGAGAACAGAGTGCAGACTGTAAAATCACAGACAACAGAGTGCCAAGAGTAAAAATCACAGAGAGCAAAGTGCAGAGAGTAAAAATCACAGAAAGCAGAGTACAGAGAGTCAAAGTCATAGAGTGCCGAGTGCAGAGAGTAAACATCACAGAGAGCTGAGTGCGGAGAGTAAAAATCACAGAGAGCTGAGCGCAGACAGTAAAAATCACAGAGAGCAGCGTGCGGAAATTAATAATCAGAGAGAGCAGAGTGCGGAGAATAAAAATCGCCGATAACAGAGTGCAAAGAGTAAAAATCTCAGAGGGCAGAGTGCGGAGAGTAAAAATCACTGAGAATGGAGTGCTGAGAATAAAACTCACAGAGAGCAGAGTGCAGAGAATAAAAATCACAGAGATCAGAGTGCAGAGAGTAAAAATCGCAGAGAACGGAGTGCACATAGTAAAAATCACAAAGACAGAATGCAGAGAGTGAAAATCATAGAAATCATAGTGCAGAGAGTAAAAATCACAGAGAGCAGAGTGCGGAGAGTAAACATCACAGAGACCTGAGTGCATAGAGTATAAATCACAGAGATCAGAGTGCAGAGGGTAAAACTCATAGAGATCTGTGTGCAGAGAGTGAAAACCACAGAGAACAGAGTGCAGAGAGTAAAAATCACAGAGAGCAGAGTGCGGAGATTAAAAATTACAGAGATCAGAGTGCAGAGAGTAAAATTCACAGAGAACTGAGTGCAGACTGTAAAAATCACAGACAACAGAGTGCAGAGAGTAAAAATCACAGAGAGCTGAATTGGCAGAGTAAAAATCACTGAGAGCAGAGTGCAGAGAGTAAAAAATCACAGAGAGAAGAGTGCAGAGAGTAAAAATCACAGAGATCAGAGTACGGAGAGTAAAAATCACAGATAACTGATTGCAGAGAATAAAAATCACAGAGATCTGAATACAGAGAGCAAAAATTGCAGAGAACGGAGTGCAGAGAGTAAAAGTAACAGAGAGCTTAGTGCAGACATTAAAAATCACAGAGAGAAGAGTGCAGACAGTAAAAATCACAGAGATCAGAGTGTGGAGAGTTAAAATTACAGAGATCATACTGCAGAGAGTAAAAATCACAGAGATCAGAGTGCAGAGGGTAAACCTCACAAAGATCTGTGTGAAGAGCGTTAAAACCACAGAGAACAGAGTGCAGAGAGTAAAAATCACAGAGATCAGAGTGCGGAGAGTAAAAATTACAGAGATCATAGTGCACAGAGTAAAAATCATAGAGATCTGTGTGCAGAGATTAAAAATCACAGACAACAGAGTGCAGAGCGCAAAAATCTCAGAGATCAGAGTGCAGAGAGTAAAAATCACACAGAGTTGAGGGCAGAGTGTAAAGATCACAGAGAGCAGAAGGCAGAGAGTAAAGCTCACTGAGATCAGAGTGTGGAGAGCAAACATCATAGAGAACAGAGTGCAGAGAGTAAAAATCACAGAGAGCATAGTGCAGTGATTAAAAATCACAGAGAGCAGGGTGCGGAGAGTAAAAATCACAGACAACAGAGTACAGAGTTTAAGATTCACAGAGAGCAGAGTGCGGAGAGTAAAAATCACAGACAGCAGAGTGCGGAGAATAAAAATATGTGAGAGCAGAGTGAAGGGAGTAAAAATCTCCGAAAGCAGAGTACAGAGAGTAAAAGTCACAGAGTGCCGAGTGCAGAGAGTAAAAATCACAGAGAGCTGAGCGCAGAGAGTAAAAATCACAGAGAGCAGCGGTCGGAGAATAAAGATCACAGAGAGCAGAGTGCAGAGAATAAAAATCACAGAGATCAGAGTGCAGACAGTAAAAATCACAGAGATCAGAGTGCAGAGAGTAAAAATCACAGAGAACAGAGTGCAGACTGTAAAAATCATAGAGAACAGAGTGCAGAGAGTAAACATTACAGAGAACAGAGCGCGGAGAGTATAAATCACCGAGAGCAGAATTGGCAGAGTAAAAATCAAAGAGAGCAGAGTGCGGAGTGTAAAAATCACAGACAGAAGAGTGCAGAGAGTAAAAATCACAGAGATCATAGTGCACAGATTAAAAATCATAGAGATCTGTGTGCAGAGATTGAAAATCACAGACAGCAGACTGCAGAGCGTAAAAATCACAAAGATCAGAGTGCAGAGAGTAAAAATCACACAGAGTTGAGGGCAGAGTGTAAAGATCACAGAGAGCAGATTGCGGAGAGTAAAAATCACTGAGAATGGAGTGCTGAGAATAAAACTCACAGACAGCAGAGTGCAGAGAATAAAAATCACAGAGATCAGAGTGCGGAGAATAAAAATTGCAGAGATCAGAGTGCAGAGAGTAAAAATCACAGAGATCAGAGTGCAGAGGGTAAAACTCACAAAGACCTGTGTGCAGAGAGTTAAAACCACAGAGAACAGAGTGCAGAGAGTAAAAATCACAGAGATCAGAGTGCGGAGAGAAAAAAATACAGATATCTTAGTGCAGAGATAAAAATATTAGAGATCTGAGTGCAGAGAGTAAATATCACAGAGAACAGAGTGCAGAGCGTAAAAATCACAGAGATCAGAGTACAGAGAGTAAAAATCACAGGGAGCTGAATTGGCTGAGTAAAAATCACAGAGAGCAGAGTGCGGAGTGTAACAATCACAGAGAGAAGAGTGCAGAGAGTAAAAATCACAGAGATCACAGTACGGAGAGTAAAAATCGTAGATAACTGATTCCAGATAATAGAAATGACAGAGATTTGAGTATAGAGAGCAAAAATTGCAGGGAACGGAGTGCAGAGAGTAATCATCACAGAGGACAGAGTGCAGAGAGTAAAAATCACATGTGCAGAGTGCGGAGAGCAAAAATCACAGAGATCAGACTGCACAGATTAAAAATCACACAGAGTTGAGGGCAGAGTGTAAAGATCACAGAGAGCAGAGGGCAGAGAGTAAAGCTCACAGAGATCAGAGTGCGGAGAGCAAACATCACAGAGAACAGAGTGCAGAGAATAAAACTAACAGAGAGCATATTGCAGACATTAAAAATCAAAGAGAGAAGAGTGCAGAGAGTAAAAGTCACAGAGATCTGAGTGCAGAGAGCAAAAATCGCAGAGAACGGAGTGCAGAGAGTATATAATCACAGAGGGAAGAGTGCAGAGAGTAAAAATCACAAGTGCAGAGTGCAGAGCGTAAAAATCACAGAGATCAGAGTGCAGAGAGTAAAAATCACACAGAGTTGAGGGCAGAGTGTAAAGATCACAGAGAGCAGAAGGCAGAGAGTAAAGCTCACAGAGATCAGAGTGTGGAGAGCAAACATCACAGAGAACAGAGTGCAGAGAGTAAAAATCACAGAGAGCATAGTGCAGTGATTAAAAATCACAGAGAGCAGGGTGCGGAGAGTAAAAATCACAGACAACAGAGTACAGAGTTTAAGATTCACAGACAACAGAGTGCGGAGAGTAAAAATCACAGACAGCAGAGTGAGGAGAATAAAAATCACTGAGAGCAGAGTGAAGGGAGTAAAAACCACAGAAAGCAGAGTACAGAGAGCAAAAGTCACAGAGTGCCGAGTGCAGAGAGTAAAAATCACAGAGAGCAGAGTGCAGAGCGTAAAAATCACAAAGATCAGAGTGCAGAGAGTTAAAATCACACAGAGTTGAGGGCAGAGTGTAAAGATCACAGAGAGCAGAGTGCGGAGAGTAAAAATCACTGAGAATGGAGTGCTGAGAATAAAACTCACAGACAGCAGAGTGCGGAGAATAAAAATTGCAGAGATCAGAGTGCAGAGAGTAAAAATCACAGAGATCAGAGTGCAGAGGGTAAAACTCACAAAGATCAGAGTGCAGAGAGTAAAAATCACAGAGATCACAGTACGGAGAGTAAAAATCATAGATAACTGATTCCAGATAATAGAAATGACAGAGATTTGAGTATAGAGAGCAAAAATTGCAGGGAACGGAGTGCAGAGAGTAATCATCACAGAGGACAGAGTGCAGAGAGTAAAAATCACATGTGCAGAGTGCGGAGAGCAAAAATCACAGAGATCAGACTGCACAGATTAAAAATCACACAGAGTTGAGGGCAGAGTGTAAAGATCACAGAGAGCAGAGGGCAGAGAGTAAAGCTCACAGAGATCAGAGTGCGGAGAGCAAACATCACAGAGAACAGAGTGCAGAGAATAAAACTAACAGAGAGCATATTGCAGACATTAAAAATCAAAGAGAGAAGAGTGCAGAGAGTAAAAGTCACAGAGATCAGAGTGCAGAGAGCAAAAATCGCAGAGAACGGAGTGCAGAGAGTATATAATCACAGAGGGAAGAGTGCATAGAGTAAAAATCACAAGTGCAGAGTGCGGAGAGTAAAAATCACAGAAAGCAGAGTACAGAGAGTAAAAGTCACAGAGTGCCGAGTGCAGAGAGTAAAAATCACAGAGAGATGAGCGCAGAGAGTAAAAATCACAGAGAGCAGCGTGCGGAAATTAAAAGTCAGTGAGAGCAGAGTGCGGAGAATAAAAATCGCAGAGAACAGAGTGCAAAGAGTAAATATCTCAGAGGGCAGAGTGCGGAGAGCAAAAATCACTGCGACTGGAGTGCTGAAAATAAAACTCACGGAGAGCAGAGTGCAGAGAATAAAAATCACAGCGATCAGAGTGCAGAGAGTAAAAATCACAGAGATCAGAGTGCAGAGGGTAAAACTCATAGAGATCTGTGTGCAGAGATTTAAAACCACAGAGAACAGAGTGCAGAGAGTAAAAATCACATGTGCAGAGTGCGGAGAGCAAAAATCACAGAGATCAGACTGCACAGATTAAAAATCACACAGAGTTGAGGGCAGAGTGTAAAGATCACAGAGAGCAGAGGGCAGAGAATAAAACTAACAGAGAGCATATTGCAGACATTAAAAATCAAAGAGAGAAGAGTGCAGAGAGTAAAAATCACAGAGATCAGAGTGCAGAGGGTAAAACTCATAGAGATCTGTGTGCAGAGATTTAAAACCACAGAGAACAGAGTGCAGAGAGTAAAAATCACAGAGATCAGAGTGCAGAGAGTAAAACTTACAGAGATCATAGTGCAGAGAGTAAAAATCATAGAGATTTGTGTGCAGAGAGTAAAAATCAAAGCCAACAGAGTGCTGAGAGTAAAAATCACAGAGATCAGAGTGCAGAGAGTAAAAATCACAGAGAACAGAGTGCAGACTGTAAAAATCACAGACAACAGAGTGCAGAGAGTAAAAATCACAGAGAGCTGAATTGGCAGAGTAAAAATCACAGAGAGCAGAGTGTGGACTGTAAAAATCACAGAGAGAAGAGTGCAGAGAGTAAAAATCACAGAGATCAGAGTACGGAGAGTAAAAATCACAGATAATTGATTGCAGAGAATAAAAATCACAGAGATCTGAATACAGAGAGCAAAAATTGCAGAGAACGGAGTGCAGAGAGTAATCATCACAGAGGGCAGAGTGAAGAGATTAAAAATCACAAGTGCAGAGTGCGGAGAGCAAAAATCACAGAGATCAGACTGCAGAGATTAAAGATCACACAGAGTTGAGGGCAGAGTGTAAAGATCACAGAGATCAGAGTGCGGAGAGCAAACATCACAGAGAACAGAATGCAGAGAGTAAAAGTAACAGAGAGCATAGTGCAGACATTAAAAATCACAGAGAGAAGAGTACGGAGAGTAAAAATTACAGATAACTGATTGCAGAGAATAAAAATCACAGAGGTCTGAGTGCAGAGAGTAAAAATCGCAGAGAACGGAGTGCAGAGAGTAAAAATCACAAAGGCAGAATGCAGAGAGTGAAAATCATAGAAATCATAGTGCAGAGAGTAAAAATCACAGAGAGCAGAGTGCGGAGAGTAAATATCACAGAGACCTGAGTGCAGAGAGTATAAATCACAGAGAGCTGAGTGCAGAGCGTAGTTATCACAGAGAACAGAGTGAAGAGAGTAAAAATCACAGAGCGCAGAGTGCAGGAAGTGAAAATCACAGAAATCAGAGTGCAGAGAGTAAAAATCACAGAGAGCAAAGTGCAGAGAGTAAAAATCACAGAAAGCAGAGTACAGAGAGTCAAAGTCATAGAGTGCCGATTGCAGAGAGCAAACATCACAGAGATCTGAGTGCGGAGAGTAAAAATCACAGAGAGCAGCGTGCGGAAATTAATAATCAGAGAGAGCAGAGTGCGGAGAATAAACATCGCTGAGAATGGAGTGCTGAGAATAAAACTCACAGAGAGCAGAGTGCAGAGAATAAAAATCACAGAGCTCAGAGTGCAGAGAGTAAAAATCGCAGAGAACGGAGTGAACAGAGTAAAAATCACAAAGACAGAATGCAGAGAGTGAAAATCATAGAAATCATAGTGCAGAGAGTAAAAATCACAGAGAGCAGAGTGCGGAGAGTAAACATCACAGAGACCTGAGTGCATGGAGTATAAATCACAGAGATCAGAGTGCAGAGGGTAAAACTCATAGAGATCTGTGTGCAGAGAGTTAAAACCACAGAGAACAGAGTGCAGAGAGTAAAAATCACAGAGAGCAGAGTGCGGAGATTAAAAATTACAGAGATCATAGTGCAGAGAGTAAAAATCACAGAGATCAGAGTGCAGAGAGTAAAAATCACACAGAGTTGAGGGCAGAGTGTAAAGATCACAGAGAGCAGAAGGCAGAGAGTAAAGCTCACAGAGATCAGAGTGTGGAGAGCAAACATCACAGAGAACAGAGTGCAGAGAGTAAAAATCACAGAGAGCATAGTGCAGTGATTAAAAATCACAGAGAGCAGGGTGCGGAGAGTAAAAATCACAGACAACAGAGTACAGAGTTTAAGATTCACAGAGAGCAGAGTGCGGAGAGTAAATATCACAGACAGCAGAGTGCGGAGAATAAAAATCACTGAGAGCAGAGTGAAGGGAGTAAAAATCACAGAAAGCAGAGTACAGAGAGTAAAAGTCACAGAGTGCCGAGTGCAGAGAGTAAAAATCACGGAGAGCTGAGCGCAGAGAGTAAAAATCACAGAGAGCAGCGTGCGGAGAATAAAGATCACAGAGAGCAGAGTGCAGACAGTAAAAATCACAGAGATCAGAGTGCAGAGAGTAAAAATCACAGAGAACAGAGTGCAGACTGTAAAAATCACAGAGAACAGAGTGCAGAGAGTAAACATCACAGAGAACAGAGCGTGGAGAGTATAAATCACCGAGAGCAGAATTGGCAGAGTAAAAATCAAAGAGAGCAGAGTGCGGAGTGTAAAAATCACAGACAGAAGAGTGCAGAGAGTAAAAATCACAGAGATCATAGTGCACAGATTAAAAATCATAGAGATCTGTGTGCAGAGATTAAAAATCACAGACAGCAGAGTGCAGAGCGTAAAAATCACAAAGATCAGAGTGCAGAGAGTTAAAATCACACAGAGTTGAGGGCAGAGTGTAAAGATCACAGAGAGCAGAGTGCGGAGAGTAAAAATCACTGAGAATGGAGTGCTGAGAATAAAACTCACAGACAGCAGAGTGCGGAGAATAAAAATTGCAGAGATCAGAGTGCAGAGAGTAAAAATCACAGAGATCAGAGTGCAGAGGGTAAAACTCACAAAGATCTGTGTGCAGAGAGTTAAAACCACAGAGAACAGAGTGCAGAGAGTAAAAATCACAGAGATCAGAGTGCGGAGAGAAAAAAATACAGATATCTTAGTGCAGAGAGTAAAAATATTAGAGATCTGAGTGCAGAGAGTAAATATCACAGAGAACAGAGTGCAGAGCGTAAAAATCACAGAGATCAGAGTACAGAGAGTAAAAATCACAGGGAGCTGAATTGGCTGAGTAAAAAGCACAGAGAGCAGAGTGCGGAGTGTAAAAATCACAGAGAGAAGAGTGCAGAGAGTAAAAATCACAGAGATCACAGTACGGAGAGTAAAAATCATAGATAACTGATTCCAGATAATAGAAATGACAGAGATTTGAGTATAGAGAGCAAAAATTGCAGGGAACGGAGTGCAGAGAGTAATCATCACAGAGGACAGAGTGCAGAGAGTAAAAATCACATGTGCAGAGTGCGGACAGCAAAAATCACAGAGATCAGACTGCACAGATTAAAAATCACACAGAGTTGAGGGCAGAGTGTAAAGATCACAGAGAGCAGAGGGCAGAGAGTAAAGCTCACAGAGATCAGAGTGCGGAGAGCAAACATCACAGAGAACAGAGTGCAGAGAATAAAACTAACAGAGAGCATATTGCAGACATTAAAAATCAAAGAGAGAAGAGTGCAGAGAGTAAAAGTCACAGAGATCTGAGTGCAGAGAGCAAAAATCGCAGAGAACGGAGTGCAGAGAGTATATAATCACAGAGGGAAGAGTGCAGAGAGTAAAAATCACAAGTGCAGAGTGCAGAGCGTAAAAATCACAGAGATCAGAGTGCAGAGAGTAAAAATCACACAGAGTTGAGGGCAGAGTGTAAAGATCACAGAGAGCAGAAGGCAGAGAGTAAAGCTCACAGAGATCAGAGTGTGGAGAGCAAACATCACAGAGAACAGAGTGCAGAGAGTAAAAATCACAGAGAGCATAGTGCAGTGATTAAAAATCACAGAGAGCAGGGTGCGGAGAGTAAAAATCACAGAGATCAGAGTGCAGACTGTAAAAATCACAGAGAACAGAGTGCAGAGAGTAAACATCACAGAGAACAGAGCGCAGAGAGTATAAATCACCGAGAGCAGAATTGGCAGAGTAAAAATCAAAGAGAGCAGAGCGCAGAGTGTAAAAATCACAGACAGCTGAGTGCAGAGCGTAAAAAATCACAAAGATCAGAGTGCAGAGTGTAAAAATAATACAGAGTTGAGGGCAGAGTGTAAAGATCACAGAGAGCAGAGTGCGGAGAGTAAAAATCACTGAGAATTGAGTGCTGAGAATAAAACTCACAGAGAGCAGAGTGCAGAGAATGAAAATCACAGAGATCAGAGTGCAGAGAGTAAAAATCGCAGAGAACGGAGTGAACAGAGTAAAAATCACAAAGACAGAATGCAGAGAGTGAAAATCATAGAAATCATAGTGCAGAGAGTAAAAATCACAGAGAGCAGAGTGCGGAGAGTAAACATCACAGAGACCTGAGTGCATAGAGTATAAATCGCAGAGATCAGAGTGCAGAGGGTAAAACTCATAGAGATCTGTGTGCAGAGAGTTAAAACCACAGAGAACAGAGTGCAGAGAGTAAAAATCACAGAGAGCAGAGTGCGGAGATTAAAAATTACAGAGATCATAGTGCAGAGAGTAAAAATCACAGAGATCAGAGTGCAGAGAGTAAAAATCACAGAGAACTGAGTGCAGACTGTAAAAATCACAGACAACAGAGTGCAGAGAGTAAAAATCACAGAGAGCTAAATTGGCAGAGTAAAAGTCACTGAGAGCAGAGTGCAGAGAGTAAAAAATCACAGAGAGAAGAGTGCAGAGAGTAAAAATCACAGGGAGCTGAATTGGCTGAGTAAAAAGCACAGAGAGCAGAGTGCGGAGTGTAAAAATCACAGAGAGAAGAGTGCAGAGAGTAAAAATCACAGAGATCACAGTACGGAGAGTAAAAATCATAGATAACTGATTCCAGATAATAGAAATGACAGAGATTTGAGTATAGAGAGCAAAAATTGCAGGGAACGGAGTGCAGAGAGTAATCATCACAGAGGACAGAGTGCAGAGAGTAAAAATCACATGTGCAGAGTGCGGAGAGCAAAAATCACAGAGATCAGACTGCACAGATTAAAAATCACACAGAGTTGAGGGCAGAGTGTAAAGATCACAGAGATCAGAGTGCGGAGAGCAAACATCACAGAGAACAGAGTGCAGAGAATAAAACTAACAGAGAGCATATTGCAGACATTAAAAATCAAAGAGAGAAGAGTGCAGAGAGTAAAAGTCACAGAGATCTGAGTGCAGAGAGCAAAAATCGCAGAGAACGGAGTGCAGAGAGTATATAATCACAGAGGGAAGAGTGCAGAGAGTAAAAATCACAAGTGCAGAGTGCAGAGCGTAAAAATCACAGAGATCAGAGTGCAGAGAGTAAAAATCACACAGAGTTGAGGGCAGAGTGTAAAGATCACAGAGAGCAGAAGGCAGAGAGTAAAGCTCACAGAGATCAGAGTGTGGAGAGCAAACATCACAGAGAACAGAGTGCAGAGAGTAAAAATCACAGAGAGCATAGTGCAGTGATTAAAAATCACAGAGAGCAGGGTGCGGAGAGTAAAAATCACAGAGATCAGAGTGCAGACTGTAAAAATCACAGAGAACAGAGTGCAGAGTGTAAACATCACAGAGAACAGAGCGCGGAGAGTATAAATCACCGAGAGCAGAATTGGCAGAGTAAAAATCAAAGAGAGCAGAGTGTGGAGTGTAAAAATCACAGACAGCAGAGTGCAGAGCGTAAAAATCACAAAGATCAGAGTGCAGAGTGTAAAAATAATACAGAGTTGAGGGCAGAGTGTAAAGATCACAGAGAGCAGAGTGCGGAGAGCAAAAATCACTGAGAATGGAGTGCTGAGAATAAAACTCACAGAGAGCAGAGTGCAGAGAATAAAAATCACAGAGATCAGAGTGCAGACAGTAAAAATCACAGAGATCAGAGTGCAGAGAGTAAAAATCACAGAGAACAGAGTGCAGACTGTAAAAATCACAGAGAACAGAGTGCAGAGAGTAAACATCACAGAGAACAGAGCGCGGAGAGTATAAATCACCGAGAGCAGAATTGACAGAGTAAAAATCAAAGAGAGCAGAGTGCGGAGTGTAAAAATCACAGACAGAAGAGTGCAGAGCGTAAAAATCACAAAGATCAGAGTGCAGAGAGTTAAAATCACACAGAGTTGAGGACAGAGTGTAAAGATCACAGAGAGCAGAGTGCGGAGATTAAAAATCACTGAGAATGGAGTGCTGAGAATAAAACTCACAGACAATGGAGTGCGGAGAATAAAAATTGCAGAGATCAGAGTGCACAGAGTAAAAATCACAGAGATCAGAGTGCAAAGGGTAAAACTCACAAAGATCTGTGTGCAGAGAGTTAAAACCACAGAGAACAAAGTGCAGAGAGTAAAAATCACAGAGATCAGAGTGCGGAGAGAAAAAAATACAGATATCTTAGTGCAGAGAGTAAAAATATTAGAGATCTGAGTGCAAAGAGTAAATATCACTGAGAACAGAGTGCAGAGCGTAAAAATCACAGAGATCAGAGTACAGAGAGTAAAAATCACAGGGAGCTGATTTGGCTGAGTAAAAATCACAGAGAGCAGTGTGCGGAGTGTAAAAATCACAGAGAGAAGAGTGCAGAGAGTAAAAATCACAGAGATCACAGTACGGAGAGTAAAAATCATAGATAACTGATTCCAGATAATAGAAATGACAGAGATTTGAGTATAGAGAGCAAAAAATGCAGGGAACGGAGTGCAGAGAGTAATCATCACAGAGGACAGAGTGCAGAGAGTAAAAATCACATGTGCAGAGTGCGGAGAGCAAAAATCACAGAGATCAGACTGCACAGATTAAAAATCACACAGAGTTGAGGGCAGAGTGTAAAGATCACAGAGAGCAGAGGGCAGAGAGTAAAGCTCACAGAGATCAGAGTGCGGAGAGCAAACATCACAGAGAACAGAGTGCAGAGAATAAAACTAACAGAGAGCATATTGCAGACATTAAAAATCAAAGAGAGAAGAGTGCAGAGAGTAAAAGTCACAGAGATCTGAGTGCAGAGAGCAAAAATCGCAGAGAACGGAGTGCAGAGAGTATATAATCACAGAGGGAAGAGTGCAGAGAGTAAAAATCACAAGTGCAGAGTGCAGAGCGTAAAAATCACAGAGATCAGAGTGCAGAGAGTAAAAGTCACACAGAGTTGAGGGCAGAGTGTAAAGATCACAGAGAGCAGAAGACAGAGAGTAAAGCTCACAGAGATCAGAGTGTGGAGAGCAAACATCACAGAGAACAGAGTGCAGAGAGTAAAAATCACAGAGAGCATAGTGCAGTGATTAAAAATCACAGAGAGCAGAGTGCGGAGAGTAAAAATCACAGACAGCAGAGTGCGGAGAATAAAAATCACTGAGAGCAGAGTGAAGGGAGTAAAAATCACAGAAAGCAGAGTACAGAGAGTAAAAGTCACAGAGTGCCGAGTGCAGAGAGTAAAAATCACAGAGAGCTGAGCGCAGAGAGTAAAAATCACAGAGAGCAGCGTGCGGAGAATAAAGATCACAGAGAGCAGAGTGCAGAGAATTAAAATCACAGAGATCAGAGTGCAGACAGTAAAAATCACAGAGATCAGAGTGCAGAGAGTAAACATCACAGAAAACAGAGCGCGGAGAGTATAAATCACCGAGAGCAGAATTGGCAGAGTAAAAATCAAAGAGAGCAGAGTGCGGAGTGTAAAAATCACAGACAGATGAGTGCAGAGAGTAAAAATCACAGAGATCATAGTGCACAGATTAAAAATCATAGAGATCTGTGTGCAGAGATTAAAAATCACAGACAGCAGAGTGCGGAGAGTAAAAATCACAGACAGAAGAGTGCAGAGAGTAAAAATCACAGAGATCATAGTGCACAGATTAAAAATCATAGAGATCTGTGTGCAGAGATTAAAAATCACAGACAGCAGAGTGCAGAGCGTAAAAATCACAAAGATCAGAGTGCAGAGAGTAAAAATAATACAGAGTTGAGGGCAGAGTGTAAAGATCACAGAGAGCAGAGTGCGGAGAGTAAAAATCACTGAGAATGGAGTGCTGAGAATAAAACTCACAGACAGCAGAGTGCAGAGAATAAAAATCACAGAGATCAGAGTGCGGAGAATAAAAATTGCAGAGATCAGAGTGCAGAGAGTAAAAATCACAGAGATCAGAGTGCAGAGGGTAAAACTCACAAAGATCTGTGTGCAGAGAGTTAAAACCACAGAGAACAGAGTGCAGAGAGTAAAAATCACAGAGATCAGAGTGCGGAGAGAAAAAAATACAGATATCTTAGTGCAGAGAGTAAAAATCATAGAGATCTGTGTGCAGAGAGTAAAAATCAAAGACAACAGAGTGCAGAGAGTAAAAATCACAGACAGCTGAATTGGCAGAGTAAAAATCACAGAGAGCAGAGTGTGGACTGTAAAAATCACAGAGAGAAGAGTGCAGAGAGTAAAAATCACAGAGATCAGAGTACGGAGAGTAAAAATCACAGATAACTGATTGCAGAGAATAAAAATCACAGAGATCTGAATACAGAGAGCAAAAATTGCAGAGAACGGAGTGCAGAGAGTAATCATCACAGAGGGCAGAGTGAAGAGATTAAAAATCACAAGTGCAGAGTGCGGAGAGCAAAAATCACAGAGATCAGACTGCAGAGATTAAAGATCACACAGAGTTGAGGGCAGAGTGTAAAGATCACAGAGATCAGAGTGCGGAGAGCAAACATCACAGAGAACAGAATGCAGAGAGTAAAAGTAACAGAGAGCATATGCAGACATTAAAAATCACAGAGAGAAGAGTACGGAGAGTAAAAATCACAGATAACTGATTGCAGAGAATAAAAATCACAGAGGTCTCAGTGCAGAGAGTAAAAATCGCAGAGAACGGAGTGCAGAGAGTAAAAATCACAAAGAGCTGAGCGCAGAGAGTAAAAATCACAGAGAGCAGCGTGCGGAAATTAATAATCAGAGAGAGCAGAGTGCGGAGAATAAAAATCGCCGATAACAGAGTGCAAAGAGTAAAAATCTCAGAGGGCAGAGTGCGGAGAGTAAAAATCACTGAGAATGGAGTGCTGAGAATAAAACTCACAGAGAGCAGAGTGCAGAGAATAAAAATCACAGAGATCAGAGTGCAGAGAGTAAAAATCGCAGAGAACGGAGTGAACAGAGTAAAAATCACAAAGACAGAATGCAGAGAGTGAAAATCATAGAAATCATAGTGCAGAGAGTAAAAATCACAGAGAGCAGAGTGCGGAGAGTAAACATCACAGAGACCTGAGTGCATAGAGTATAAATCACAGAGATCAGAGTGCAGAGGGTAAAACTCATAGAGATCTGTGTGCAGAGAGTTAAAACCACAGAGAACAGAGTGCAGAGAGTAAAAATCACAGAGAGCAGAGTGCGGAGATTAAAAATTACAGAGATCATAGTGCAGAGAGTAAAAATCACAGAGATCAGAGTGCAGAGATTAAAAATCACAGAGAACTGAGTACAGACTGTAAAAATCGCAGACAACAGAGTGCAGAGAGTAAAAATCACAGAGAGCTGAATTGGCAGAGCAAAAGTCACTGAGAGCAGAGTGCAGAGAGTAAAAATCACAGAGATCAGAGTACGGAGAGTAAAAATCACAGATAACTGATTGCCTAGAATAAAAATCACAGAGATCTGAATACAGAGAGCAAAAATTGCAAAGAACGGAGTGCAGAGAGTAAAAGTAACAGAGAGCATAGTGCAGACAGTAAAAATCACAGAGATCAGAGTGTGGAGAGTTAAAATTACAGAGATCATACTGCAGAGAGTAAAAATCCCAGAGATCAGAGTGCAGAGGGTAAACCTCACAAAGATCTGTGTGCAGAGCGTTAAAACCACAGAGAACAGAGCGCAGAGAGTAAAAATCCCAGAGATCAGAGTGCGGAGAGTAAAAATTACAGAGATCATAGTGCACAGAGCAAAAATCATAGAGATCTGTGTGCAGAGATTAAAAATCACAGACAACAGAGTGCAGAGCGTAAAAATCACAGAGATCAGAGTGCAGAGAGTAAAAATCACACAGAGTTGAGGGCAGAGTGTAAAGATCACAGAGATCAGAGTGTGGAGAGCAAGCATCACAGAGAACAGAGTGCAGAGAGTAAAAATCACAGAGAGCATAGTGCAGTGATTAAAAATCACAGAGAGCAGGGTGCAGAGAGTAAAAATCACAGACAACAGAGTACAGAGTTTAAGATTCACAGAGAACAGAGTGCGGAGAGTAAAAATCACAGACAGCAGAGTGCGGAGAATAAAAATCACTGAGAGCAGAGTGAAGGGAGTAAAAATCACAGAAAGCAGAGTACAGAGAGTAAAAGTCACAGAGTGCCGAGTGCAGAGAGTAAAAATCACAGAGAGCTGAGCGCAGAGAGTAAAAATCACAGAGAGCAGCGTGCGGAGAATAAAGATCACAGAGAGCAGAGTGCAGAGAATAAAAATCACAGAGATCAGAGTGCAGACAGTAAAAATCACAGAGATCAGAGTGCAGAGGGTAAAACTCATAGAGATCTGTGTGCAGAGAGTTAAAACCACAGAGAACAGAGTGCAGAGAGTAAAAATCACAGAGAGCAGAGTGCGGAGATTAAAAATTACAGAGATCATAGTGCAGAGAGTAAAAATCACAGAGATCAGAGTGCAGAGATTAAAAATCACAGAGAACTGAGTACAGACTGTAAAAATCGCAGACAACAGAGTGCAGAGAGTAAAAATCACAGAGAGCTGAATTGGCAGAGCAAAAGTCACTGAGAGCAGAGTGCAGAGAGTAAAAATCACAGAGATCAGAGTACGGAGAGTAAAAATCACAGATAACTGATTGCCTAGAATAAAAATCACAGAGATCTGAATACAGAGAGCAAAAATTGCAAAGAACGGAGTGCAGAGAGTAAAAGTAACAGAGAGCATAGTGCAGACAGTAAAAATCACAGAGATCAGAGTATGGAGAGTTAAAATTACAGAGATCATACTGCAGAGAGTAAAAATCCCAGAGATCAGAGTGCAGAGGGTAAACCTCACAAAGATCTGTCTGCAGAGCGTTAAAACCACAGAGAACAGAGTGCAGAGAGTAAAAATCCCAGAGATCAGAGTGCGGAGAGTAAAAATTACAGAGATCATAGTGCACAGAGCAAAAATCATAGAGATCTGTGTGCAGAGATTAAAAATCACAGACAACAGAGTGCAGAGCGTAAAAATCACAGAGATCAGAGTGCAGAGAGTAAAAATCACACAGAGTTGAGGGCAGAGTGTAAAGATCACAGAGATCAGAGTGTGGAGCGCAAGCATCACAGAGAACAGAGTGCAGACTGTAAAAATCACAGAGAACAGAGTGCAGAGAGTAAACATCACAGAGAACAGACCGCGGAGAGTATAAATCACCGAGAGCAGAATTGGCAGAGTAAATATCAAAGAGAGCAGAGTGCGGAGTGTAAAAATCACAGACAGAAGAGTGCAGAGAGTAAAAATCACTGAGATCATAGTGCACAGATTAAAAATCATAGAGATCTGTGTGCAGAGATTAGAAATCACAGACAGCAGAGTGCAGAGCGTAAAAAACACAAAGATCAGAGTGCAGAGAGTTAAAATCACACAGAGTTGAGGGCAGAGTGTAAAGATCACAGAGAGCAGAGTGCGGTGAGTAAAAATCACTGAGAATGGAGTGCTGAGAATAAAACTCACAGACAGCAGAGTGCGGAGAATAAAAATTGCAGAGATCAGAGTGCAGAGAGTAAAAATCCCAGAGATCAGAGTGCGGAGAGTAAAAATTACAGAGATCATAGTGCACAGAGCAAAAATCATAGAGATCTGTGTGCAGAGATTAAAAATCACAGACAACAGTGTGCAAAGCGTAAAAATCACAGAGATCAGAGTGCAGAGAGTAAAAATCACACAGAGTTGAGGGCAGAGTGTAAAGATCACAGAGATCAGAGTGTGGAGAGCAAGCATCACAGAGAACAGAGTGCAGAGAGTAAAAATCACAGAGAGCATAGTGCAGTGATTAAAAATCTCAGAGTGCAGGGTGCAGAGAGTAAAAATCACAGACAACAGAGTACAGAGTTTAAGATTCACAGAGAACAGAGTGCGGAGAGTAAAAATCACAGACAGCAGAGTGCGGAGAATAAAAATCACTGAGAGCAGAGTGAAGGGAGTAAAAATCACAGAAAGCAGAGTACAGAGAGTAAAAGTCACAGAGTGCCGAGTGCAGAGAGTAAAAATCACAGAGAGCAGAGGGCAGAGAGTAAAGCTCACAGAGATCAGAGTGCGGAGAGCAAACATCACAGAGAACAGAGTGCAGAGAATAAAACTAACAGAGAGCATATTGCAGACATTAAAAATCAAAGAGAGAAGAGTGCAGAGAGTAAAAGTCACAGAGATCTGAGTGCAGAGAGCAAAAATCGCAGAGAACGGAGTGCAGAGAGGAAAAGTCACACAGAGTTGAGGGCAGAGTGTAAAGATCACAGAGAGCAGAGTGCGGTGAGTAAAAATCACTGAGAATGGAGTGCTGAGAATAAAACTCACAGACAGCAGAGTGCGGAGAATAAAAATTGCAGAGATCAGAGTGCAGAGAGTAAAAATCCCAGAGATCAGAGTGCGGAGAGTAAAAATTACAGAGATCATAGTGCACAGAGCAAAAATCATAGAGATCTGTGTGCAGAGATAAAAAATCACAGACAACAGAGTGCAGAGCGTAAAAATCACAGAGATCAGAGTGCAGAGAGTAAAAATCACACAGAGTTGAGGGCAGAGTGTAAAGATCACAGAGATCAGAGTGTGGAGAGCAAGCATCACAGAGAACAGAGTGCAGAGAGTAAAAATCACAGAGAGCATAGTGCAGTGATTAAAAATCACAGAGAGCAGGGTGCAGAGAGTAAAAATCACAGACAACAGAGTACAGAGTTTAAGATTCACAGAGAACAGAGTGCGGAGAGTAAAAATCACAGACAGCAGAGTGCGGAGAATAAAAATCACTGACAGCAGAGTGAAGGGAGTAAAAATCACAGAAAGCAGAGTACAGAGAGTAAAAGTCACAGAGTGCCGAGTGCAGAGAGTAAAAATCACAGAGAGCTGAGCGCAGAGAGTAAAAATCACAGAGAGCAGCGTGCGGAGAATAAAGATCACAGAGAGCAGAGTGCAGAGAATAAAAATCACAGAGATCAGAGTGCAGACAGTAAAAATCACAGAGATCAGAGTGCAGAGGGTAAAACTCATAGAGATCTGTGTGCAGAGAGTTAAAACCACAGAGAACAGAGTGCAGAGAGTAAAAATCACAGAGAGCAGAGTGCGGAGATTAAAAATTACAGAGATCATAGTGCAGAGAGTAAAAATCACAGAGATCAGAGTGCAGAGATTAAAAATCACAGAGAACTGAGTACAGACTGTAAAAATCGCAGACAACAGAGTGCAGAGAGTAAAAATCACAGAGAGCTGAATTGGCAGAGCAAAAGTCACTGAGAGCAGAGTGCAGAGAGTAAAAATCACAGAGATCAGAGTACGGAGAGTAAAAATCACAGATAACTGATTGCCTAGAATAAAAATCACAGAGATCTGAATACGGAGAGCAAAAATTGCAAAGAACGGAGTGCAGAGAGTAAAAGTAACAGAGAGCATAGTGCAGACAGTAAAAATCACAGAGATCAGAGTATGGAGAGTTAAAATTACAGAGATCATACTGCAGAGAGTAAAAATCCCAGAGATCAGAGTGCAGAGGGTAAACCTCACAAAGATCTGTCTGCAGAGCGTTAAAACCACAGAGAACAGAGTGCAGAGAGTAAAAATCCCAGAGATCAGAGTGCGGAGAGTAAAAATTACAGAGATCATAGTGCACAGAGCAAAAATCATAGAGATCTGTGTGCAGAGATTAAAAATCACAGACAACAGAGTGCAGAGCGTAAAAATCACAGAGATCAGAGTGCAGAGAGTAAAAATCACACAGAGTTGAGGGCAGAGTGTAAAGATCACAGAGATCAGAGTGTGGAGCGCAAGCATCACAGAGAACAGAGTGCAGACTGTAAAAATCACAGAGAACAGAGTGCAGAGAGTAAACATCACAGAGAACAGACCGCGGAGAGTATAAATCACCGAGAGCAGAATTGGCAGAGTAAATATCAAAGAGAGCAGAGTGCGGAGTGTAAAAATCACAGACAGAAGAGTGCAGAGAGTAAAAATCACTGAGATCATAGTGCACAGATTAAAAATCATAGAGATCTGTGTGCAGAGATTAGAAATCACAGACAGCAGAGTGCAGAGCGTAAAAAACACAAAGATCAGAGTGCAGAGAGTTAAAATCACACAGAGTTGAGGGCAGAGTGTAAAGATCACAGAGAGCAGAGTGCGGTGAGTAAAAATCACTGAGAATGGAGTGCTGAGAATAAAACTCACAGACAGCAGAGTGCGGAGAATAAAAATTGCAGAGATCAGAGTGCAGAGAGTAAAAATCCCAGAGATCAGAGTGCGGAGAGTAAAAATTACAGAGATCATAGTGCACAGAGCAAAAATCATAGAGATCTGTGTGCAGAGATTAAAAATCACAGACAACAGAGTGCAAAGCGTAAAAATCACAGAGATCAGAGTGCAGAGAGTAAAAATCACACAGAGTTGAGGGCAGAGTGTAAAGATCACAGAGATCAGAGTGTGGAGAGCAAGCATCACAGAGAACAGAGTGCAGAGAGTAAAAATCACAGAGAGCATAGTGCAGTGATTAAAAATCTCAGAGAGCAGGGTGCAGAGAGTAAAAATCACAGACAACAGAGTACAGAGTTTAAGATTCACAGAGAACAGAGTGCGGAGAGTAAAAATCACAGACAGCAGAGTGCGGAGAATAAAAATCACTGAGAGCAGAGTGAAGGGAGTAAAAATCACAGAAAGCAGAGTACAGAGAGTAAAAGTCACAGAGTGCCGAGTGCAGAGAGTAAAAATCACAGAGAGCAGAGGGCAGAGAGTAAAGCTCACAGAGATCAGAGTGCGGAGAGCAAACATCACAGAGAACAGAGTGCAGAGAATAAAACTAACAGAGAGCATATTGCAGACATTAAAAATCAAAGAGAGAAGAGTGCAGAGAGTAAAAGTCACAGAGATCTGAGTGCAGAGAGCAAAAATCGCAGAGAACGGAGTGCAGAGAGGAAAAGTCACACAGAGTTGAGGGCAGAGTGTAAAGATCACAGAGAGCAGAAGACAGAGAGTAAAGCTCACAGAGATCAGAGTGTGGAGAGCAAACATCACAGAGAACAGAGTGCAGAGAGTAAAAATCACAGAGAGCATAGTGCAGTGATTAAAAATCACAGAGAGCAGAGTGCGGAGAGTAAAAATCACAGACAGCAGAGTGTGGAGAATAAAAATCACTGAGAGCAGAGTGAAGGGAGTAAAAATCACAGAAAGCAGAGTACAGAGAGTAAAAGTCACAGAGTGCCGAGTGCAGAGAGTAAAAATCACAGAGAGCTGAGCGCAGAGAGTAAAAATCACAGAGAGCAGCGTGCGGAGAATAAAGATCACAGAGAGCAGAGTGCAGAGAATTAAAATCACAGAGATCAGAGTGCAGACAGTAAAAATCACAGAGATCAGAGTGCAGAGAGTAAACATCACAGAAAACAGAGCGCGGAGAGTATAAATCACCGAGAGCAGAATTGGCAGAGTAAAAATCAAAGAGAGCAGAGTGCGGAGTGTAAAAATCACAGACAGAAGAGTGCAGAGAGTAAAAATCACAGAGATCATAGTGCACAGATTAAAAATCATAGAGATCTGTGTGCAGAGATTAAAAATCACAGACAGCAGAGTGCGGAGAGTAAAAATCACAGACAGAAGAGTGCAGAGAGTAAAAATCACAGAGATCATAGTGCACAGATTAAAAATCATAGAGATCTGTGTGCAGAGATTAAAAATCACAGACAGCAGAGTGCAGAGCGTAAAAATCACAAAGATCAGAGTGCAGAGAGTAAAAATAATACAGAGTTGAGGGCAGAGTGTAAAGATCACAGAGAGCAGAGTGCGGAGAGTAAAAATCACTGAGAATGGAGTGCTGAGAATAAAACTCACAGACAGCAGAGTGCAGAGAATAAAAATCACAGAGATCAGAGTGCGGAGAATAAAAATTGCAGAGATCAGAGTGCAGAGAGTAAAAATCACAGAGATCAGAGTGCAGAGGGTAAAACTCACAAAGATCTGTGTGCAGAGAGTTAAAACCACAGAGAACAGAGTGCAGAGAGTAAAAATCACAGAGATCAGAGTGCGGAGAGAAAAAAATACAGATATCTTAGTGCAGAGAGTAAAAATCATAGAGATCTGTGTGCAGAGAGTAAAAATCAAAGACAACAGAGTGCAGAGAGTAAAAATCACAGACAGCTGAATTGGCAGAGTAAAAATCACAGAGAGCAGAGTGTGGACTGTAAAAATCACAGAGAGAAGAGTGCAGAGAGTAAAAATCACAGAGATCAGAGTACGGAGAGTAAAAATCACAGATAACTGATTGCAGAGAATAAAAATCACAGAGATCTGAATACAGAGAGCAAAAATTGCAGAGAACGGAGTGCAGAGAGTAATCATCACAGAGGGCAGAGTGAAGAGATTAAAAATCACAAGTGCAGAGTGCGGAGAGCAAAAATCACAGAGATCAGACTGCAGAGATTAAAGATCACACAGAGTTGAGGGCAGAGTGTAAAGATCACAGAGATCAGAGTGCGGAGAGCAAACATCACAGAGAACAGAATGCAGAGAGTAAAAGTAACAGAGAGCATATGCAGACATTAAAAATCACAGAGAGAAGAGTACGGAGAGTAAAAATCACAGATAACTGATTGCAGAGAATAAAAATCACAGAGGTCTCAGTGCAGAGAGTAAAAATCGCAGAGAACGGAGTGCAGAGAGTAAAAATCACAAAGAGCTGAGCGCAGAGAGTAAAAATCACAGAGAGCAGCGTGCGGAAATTAATAATCAGAGAGAGCAGAGTGCGGAGAATAAAAATCGCCGATAACAGAGTGCAAAGAGTAAAAATCTCAGAGGGCAGAGTGCGGAGAGTAAAAATCACTGAGAATGGAGTGCTGAGAATAAAACTCACAGAGAGCAGAGTGCAGAGAATAAAAATCACAGAGATCAGAGTGCAGAGAGTAAAAATCGCAGAGAACGGAGTGAACAGAGTAAAAATCACAAAGACAGAATGCAGAGAGTGAAAATCATAGAAATCATAGTGCAGAGAGTAAAAATCACAGAGAGCAGAGTGCGGAGAGTAAACATCACAGAGACCTGAGTGCATAGAGTATAAATCACAGAGATCAGAGTGCAGAGGGTAAAACTCATAGAGATCTGTGTGCAGAGAGTTAAAACCACAGAGAACAGAGTGCAGAGAGTAAAAATCACAGAGAGCAGAGTGCGGAGATTAAAAATTACAGAGATCATAGTGCAGAGAGTAAAAATCACAGAGATCAGAGTGCAGAGATTAAAAATCACAGAGAACTGAGTACAGACTGTAAAAATCGCAGACAACAGAGTGCAGAGAGTAAAAATCACAGAGAGCTGAATTGGCAGAGCAAAAGTCACTGAGAGCAGAGTGCAGAGAGTAAAAATCACAGAGATCAGAGTACGGAGAGTAAAAATCACAGATAACTGATTGCCTAGAATAAAAATCACAGAGATCTGAATACAGAGAGCAAAAATTGCAAAGAACGGAGTGCAGAGAGTAAAAGTAACAGAGAGCATAGTGCAGACAGTAAAAATCACAGAGATCAGAGTGTGGAGAGTTAAAATTACAGAGATCATACTGCAGAGAGTAAAAATCCCAGAGATCAGAGTGCAGAGGGTAAACCTCACAAAGATCTGTGTGCAGAGCGTTAAAACCACAGAGAACAGAGCGCAGAGAGTAAAAATCCCAGAGATCAGAGTGCGGAGAGTAAAAATTACAGAGATCATAGTGCACAGAGCAAAAATCATAGAGATCTGTGTGCAGAGATTAAAAATCACAGACAACAGAGTGCAGAGCGTAAAAATCACAGAGATCAGAGTGCAGAGAGTAAAAATCACACAGAGTTGAGGGCAGAGTGTAAAGATCACAGAGATCAGAGTGTGGAGAGCAAGCATCACAGAGAACAGAGTGCAGACTGTAAAAATCACAGAGAACAGAGTGCAGAGAGTAAACATCACAGAGAACAGACCGCGGAGAGTATAAATCACCGAGAGCAGAATTGGCAGAGTAAATATCAAAGAGAGCAGAGTGCGGAGTGTAAAAATCACAGACAGAAGAGTGCAGAGAGTAAAAATCACTGAGATCATAGTGCACAGATTAAAAATCATAGAGATCTGTGTGCAGAGATTAGAAATCACAGACAGCAGAGTGCAGAGCGTAAAAAACACAAAGATCAGAGTGCAGAGAGTTAAAATCACACAGAGTTGAGGGCAGAGTGTAAAGATCACAGAGAGCAGAGTGCGGTGAGTAAAAATCACTGAGAATGGAGTGCTGAGAATAAAACTCACAGACAGCAGAGTGCGGAGAATAAAAATTGCAGAGATCAGAGTGCAGAGAGTAAAAATCCCAGAGATCAGAGTGCGGAGAGTAAAAATTACAGAGATCATAGTGCACAGAGCAAAAATCATAGAGATCTGTGTGCAGAGATTAAAAATCACAGACAACAGAGTGCAAAGCGTAAAAATCACAGAGATCAGAGTGCAGAGAGTAAAAATCACACAGAGTTGAGGGCAGAGTGTAAAGATCACAGAGATCAGAGTGTGGAGAGCAAGCATCACAGAGAACAGAGTGCAGAGAGTAAAAATCACAGAGAGCATAGTGCAGTGATTAAAAATCTCAGAGAGCAGGGTGCAGAGAGTAAAAATCACAGACAACAGAGTACAGAGTTTAAGATTCACAGAGAACAGAGTGCGGAGAGTAAAAATCACAGACAGCAGAGTGCGGAGAATAAAAATCACTGAGAGCAGAGTGAAGGGAGTAAAAATCACAGAAAGCAGAGTACAGAGAGTAAAAGTCACAGAGTGCCGAGTGCAGAGAGTAAAAATCACAGAGAGCAGAGGGCAGAGAGTAAAGCTCACAGAGATCAGAGTGCGGAGAGCAAACATCACAGAGAACAGAGTGCAGAGAATAAAACTAACAGAGAGCATATTGCAGACATTAAAAATCAAAGAGAGAAGAGTGCAGAGAGTAAAAGTCACAGAGATCTGAGTGCAGAGAGCAAAAATCGCAGAGAACGGAGTGCAGAGAGGAAAAGTCACACAGAGTTGAGGGCAGAGTGTAAAGATCACAGAGAGCAGAAGACAGAGAGTAAAGCTCACAGAGATCAGAGTGTGGAGAGCAAACATCACAGAGAACAGAGTGCAGAGAGTAAAAATCACAGAGAGCATAGTGCAGTGATTAAAAATCACAGAGAGCAGAGTGCGGAGAGTAAAAATCACAGACAGCAGAGTGCGGAGAATAAAAATCACTGAGAGCAGAGTGAAGGGAGTAAAAATCACAGAAAGCAGAGTACAGAGAGTAAAAGTCACAGAGTGCCGAGTGCAGAGAGTAAAAATCACAGAGAGCTGAGCGCAGAGAGTAAAAATCACAGAGAGCAGCGTGCGGAGAATAAAGATCACAGAGAGCAGAGTGCAGAGAATTAAAATCACAGAGATCAGAGTGCAGACAGTAAAAATCACAGAGATCAGAGTGCAGAGAGTAAACAGCACAGAAAACAGAGCGCGGAGAGTATAAATCACCGAGAGCAGAATTGGCAGAGTAAAAATCAAAGAGAGCAGAGTGCGGAGTGTAAAAATCACAGACAGAAGAGTGCAGAGAGTAAAAATCACAGAGATCATAGTGCACAGATTAAAAATCATAGAGATCTGTGTGCAGAGATTAAAAATCACAGACAGCAGAGTGCGGAGAGTAAAAATCACAGACAGAAGAGTGCAGAGAGTAAAAATCACAGAGATCATAGTGCACAGATTAAAAATCATAGAGATCTGTGTGCAGAGATTAAAAATCACAGACAGCAGAGTGCAGAGCGTAAAAATCACAAAGATCAGAGTGCAGAGAGTAAAAATAATACAGAGTTGAGGGCAGAGTGTAAAGATCACAGAGAGCAGAGTGCGGAGAGTAAAAATCACTGAGAATGGAGTGCTGAGAATAAAACTCACAGACAGCAGAGTGCAGAGAATAAAAATCACAGAGATCAGAGTGCGGAGAATAAAAATTGCAGAGATCAGAGTGCAGAGAGTAAAAATCACAGAGATCAGAGTGCAGAGGGTAAAACTCACAAAGATCTGTGTGCAGAGAGTTAAAACCACAGAGAACAGAGTGCAGAGAGTAAAAATCACAGAGATCAGAGTGCGGAGAGAAAAAAATACAGATATCTTAGTGCAGAGAGTAAAAATCATAGAGATCTGTGTGCAGAGAGTAAAAATCAAAGACAACAGAGTGCAGAGAGTAAAAATCACAGACAGCTGAATTGGCAGAGTAAAAATCACAGAGAGCAGAGTGTGGACTGTAAAAATCACAGAGAGAAGAGTGCAGAGAGTAAAAATCACAGAGATCAGAGTACGGAGAGTAAAAATCACAGATAACTGATTGCAGAGAATAAAAATCACAGAGATCTGAATACAGAGAGCAAAAATTGCAGAGAACGGAGTGCAGAGAGTAATCATCACAGAGGGCAGAGTGAAGAGATTAAAAATCACAAGTGCAGAGTGCGGAGAGCAAAAATCACAGAGATCAGACTGCAGAGATTAAAGATCACACAGAGTTGAGGGCAGAGTGTAAAGATCACAGAGATCAGAGTGCGGAGAGCAAACATCACAGAGAACAGAATGCAGAGAGTAAAAGTAACAGAGAGCATATGCAGACATTAAAAATCACAGAGAGAAGAGTACGGAGAGTAAAAATCACAGATAACTGATTGCAGAGAATAAAAATCACAGAGGTCTGAGTGCAGAGAGTAAAAATCGCAGAGAACGGAGTGCAGAGAGTAAAAATCACAAAGAGCTGAGCGCAGAGAGTAAAAATCACAGAGAGCAGCGTGCGGAAATTAATAATCAGAGAGAGCAGAGTGCGGAGAATAAAAATCGCCGATAACAGAGTGCAAAGAGTAAAAATCTCAGAGGGCAGAGTGCGGAGAGTAAAAATCACTGAGAATGGAGTGCTGAGAATAAAACTCAGAGAGCAGAGTGCAGAGAATAAAAATCACAGAGATCAGAGTGCAGAGAGTAAAAATCGCAGAGAACGGAGTGAACAGAGTAAAAATCACAAAGACAGAATGCAGAGAGTGAAAATCATAGAAATCATAGTGCAGAGAGTAAAAATCACAGAGAGCGGAGTGCGGAGAGTAAACATCACAGAGACCTGAGTGCATAGAGTATAAATCACAGAGATCAGAGTGCAGAGGGTAAAACTCATAGAGATCTGTGTGCAGAGAGTTAAAACCACAGAGAACAGAGTGCAGAGAGTAAAAATCACAGAGAGCAGAGTGCGGAGATTAAAAATTACAGAGATCATAGTGCAGAAAGTAAAAATCAGAGAGATCAGAGTGCAGAGATTAAAAATCACAGAGAACTGAGTACAGACTGTAAAAATCGCAGACAACAGAGTGCAGAGAGTAAAAATCACACAGAGCTGAATTGGCAGAGCAAAAGTCACTGAGAGCAGAGTGCAGAGAGTAAAACTCACAGAGATCAGAGTACGGAGAGTAAAAATCACAGATAACTGATTGCCTAGAATAAAAATCACAGAGATCTGAATACAGAGAGCAAAAATTGCAAAGAACGGAGTGCAGAGAGTAAAAGTAACAGAGAGCATAGTGCAGACAGTAAAAATCACAGAGATCAGAGTGTGGAGAGTTAAAATTACAGAGATCATACTGCAGAGAGTAAAAATCCCAGAGATCAGAGTGCAGAGGGTAAACCTCACAAAGATCTGTGTGCAGAGCGTTAAAACCACAGAGAACAGAGTGCAGAGAGTAAAAATCCCAGAGATCAGAGTGCGGAGAGTAAAAATTACAGAGATCATAGTGCACAGAGCAAAAATCATAGAGATCTGTGTGCAGAGATTAAAAATCACAGACAACAGAGTGCAGAGCGTAAAAATCACAGAGATCAAAATGCAGAGAGTAAAAATCACACAGAGTTGAGGGCAGAGTGTAAAGATCACAGAGATCAGAGTGTGGAGAGCAAGCATCACAGAGAACAGAGTGCAGACTGTAAAAATCACAGAGAACAGAGTGCAGAGAGTAAACATCACAGAGAACAGACCGCGGAGAGTATAAATCACCGAGAGCAGAATTGGCAGAGTAAATATCAAAGAGAGCAGAGTGCGGAGTGTAAAAATCACAGACAGAAGAGTGCAGAGAGTAAAAATCACTGAGATCATAGTGCACAGATTAAAAATCATAGAGATCTGTGTGCAGAGATTAGAAATCACAGACAGCAGAGTGCAGAGCGTAAAAAACACAAAGATCAGAGTGCAGAGAGTTAAAATCACACAGAGTTGAGGGCAGAGTGTAAAGATCACAGAGAGCAGAGTGCGGTGAGTAAAAATCACTGAGAATGGAGTGCTGAGAATAAAACTCACAGACAGCAGAGTGCGGAGAATAAAAATTGCAGAGATCAGAGTGCAGAGAGTAAAAATCCCAGAGATCAGAGTGCGGAGAGTAAAAATTACAGAGATCATAGTGCACAGAGCAAAAATCATAGAGATCTGTGTGCAGAGATTAAAAATCACAGACAACAGAGTGCAGAGCGTAAAAATCACAGAGATCAGAGTGCAGAGAGTAAAAATCACACAGAGTTGAGGGCAGAGTGTAAAGATCACAGAGATCAGAGTGTGGAGAGCAAGCATCACAGAGAACAGAGTGCAGAGAGTAAAAATCACAGAGAGCATAGTGCAGTGATTAAAAATCACAGAGAGCAGGGTGCAGAGAGTAAAAATCACAGACAACAGAGTACAGAGTTTAAGATTCACAGAGAACAGAGTGCGGAGAGTAAAAATCACAGACAGCAGAGTGCGGAGAATAAAAATCACTGAGAGCAGAGTGAAGGGAGTAAAAATCACAGAAAGCAGAGTACAGAGAGTAAAGGTCACAGAGTGCCGAGTGCAGAGAGTAAAAATCACAGAGAGCAGAGGGCAGAGAGTAAAGCTCACAGAGATCAGAGTGCGGAGAGCAAACATCACAGAGAACAGAGTGCAGAGAATAAAACTAACAGAGAGCATATTGCAGACATTAAAAATCAAAGAGAGAAGAGTGCAGAGAGTAAAAGTCACAGAGATCTGAGTGCAGAGAGCAAAAATCGCAGAGAACGGAGTGCAGAGAGTATATAATCACAGAGGGAAGAGTGCAGAGAGTAAAAATCACAAGTGCAGAGTGCAGAGCGTAAAAATCACAGAGATCAGAGTGCAGAGAGTAAAAATCACACAGAGTTGAGGGCAGAGTGTAAAGATCACAGAGAAAAGAAGGCAGAGAGTAAAGCTCACAGAGATCAGAGTGTGGAGAGCAAACATCACAGAGAACAGAGTGCAGAGAGTAAAAATCACAGAGAGCATAGTGCAGTGATTAAAAATCACAGAGAGCAGGGTGCGGAGAGTAAAAATCACAGACAACAGAGTACAGAGTTTAAGATTCACAGAGAACAGAGTGCGGAGAGTAAAAATCACAGACAGCAGAGTGCGGAGAATAAAAATCACTGAGAGCAGAGTGAAGGGAGTAAAAATCACAGAAAGCAGAGTACAGAGAGTAAAAGTCACAGAGTGCCGAGTGCAGAGAGTAAAAATCACAGAGAGCTGAGCGCAGAGAGTAAAAATCACAGAGAGCAGCGTGCGGAGAATAAAGATCACAGAGAGCAGAGTGCAGAGAATTAAAATCACAGAGATCAGAGTGCAGACAGTAAAAATCACAGAGATCAGAGTGCAGAGAGTAAACATCACAGAAAACAGAGCGCGGAGAGTATAAATCACCGAGAGCAGAATTGGCAGAGTAAAAATCAAAGAGAGCAGAGTGCGGAGTGTAAAAATCACAGACAGAAGAGTGCAGAGAGTAAAAATCACAGAGGTCATAGTGCACAGATTAAAAATCATAGAGATCTGTGTGCAGAGATTAAAAATCACAGACAGCAGAGTGCGGAGAGTAAAAATCACAGACAGAAGAGTGCAGAGAGTAAAAATCACAGAGATCATAGTGCACAGATTAAAAATCATAGAGATCTGTGTGCAGAGATTAAAAATCACAGACAGCAGAGTGCAGAGCGTAAAAATCACAAAGATCAGAGTGCAGAGAGTAAAAATAATACAGAGTTGAGGGCAGAGTGTAAAGATCACAGAGAGCAGAGTGCGGAGAGTAAAAATAACTGAGAATGGAGTGCTGAGAATAAAACTCACAGACAGCAGAGTGCAGAGAATAAAAATCACAGAGATCAGAGTGCGGAGAATAAAAATTGCAGAGATCAGAGTGCAGAGAGTAAAAATCACAGAGATCAGAGTGCAGAGGGTAAAACTCACAAAGATCTGTGTGCAGAGAGTTAAAACCACAGAGAACAGAGTGCAGAGAGTAAAAATCACAGAGATCAGAGTGCGGAGAGAAAAAAATACAGATATCTTAGTGCAGAGAGTAAAAATCATAGAGATCTGTGTGCAGAGAGTAAAAATCAAAGACAACAGAGTGCAGAGAGTAAAAATCACAGACAGCTGAATTGGCAGAGTAAAAATCACAGAGAGCAGAGTGTGGACTGTAAAAATCACAGAGAGAAGAGTGCAGAGAGTAAAAATCACAGAGATCAGAGTACGGAGAGTAAAAATCACAGATAACTGATTGCAGAGAATAAAAATCACAGAGATCTGAATACAGAGAGCAAAAATTGCAGAGAACGGAGTGCAGAGAGTAATCATCACAGAGGGCAGAGTGAAGAGATTAAAAATCACAAGTGCAGAGTGCGGAGAGCAAAAATCACAGAGATCAGACTGCAGAGATTAAAGATCACACAGAGTTGAGGGCAGAGTGTAAAGATCACAGAGATCAGAGTGCGGAGAGCAAACATCACAGAGAACAGAATGCAGAGAGTAAAAGTAACAGAGAGCATATGCAGACATTAAAAATCACAGAGAGAAGAGTACGGAGAGTAAAAATCACAGATAACTGATTGCAGAGAATAAAAATCACAGAGGTCTGAGTGCAGAGAGTAAAAATCGCAGAGAACGGAGTGCAGAGAGTAAAAATCACAAAGAGCTGAGCGCAGAGAGTAAAAATCACAGAGAGCAGCGTGCAGAAATTAATAATCAGAGAGAGCAGAGTGCGGAGAATAAAAATCGCCGATAACAGAGTGCAAAGAGTAAAAATCTCAGAGGGCAGAGTGCGGAGAGTAAAAATCACTGAGAATGGAGTGCTGAGAATAAAACTCACAGAGAGCAGAGTGCAGAGAATAAAAATCACAGAGATCAGAGTGCAGAGAGTAAAAATCGCAGAGAACGGAGTGAACAGAGTAAAAATCACAAAGACAGAATGCAGAGAGTGAAAATCATAGAAATCATAGTGCAGAGAGTAAAAATCACAGAGAGCAGAGTGCGGAGAGTAAACATCACAGAGACCTGAGTGCATAGAGTATAAATCACAGAGATCAGAGTGCAGAGGGTAAAACTCATAGAGATCTGTGTGCAGAGAGTTAAAACCACAGAGAACAGAGTGCAGAGAGTAAAAATCACAGAGAGCAGAGTGCGGAGATTAAAAATTACAGAGATCATAGTGCAGAGAGTAAAAATCACAGAGATCAGAGTGCAGAGATTAAAAATCACAGAGAACTGAGTACAGACTGTAAAAATCGCAGACAACAGAGTGCAGAGAGTAAAAATCACAGAGAGCTGAATTGGCAGAGCAAAAGTCACTGAGAGCAGAGTGCAGAGAGTAAAAATCACAGAGATCAGAGTACGGAGAGTAAAAATCACAGATAACTGATTGCCTAGAATAAAAATCACAGAGATCTGAATACAGAGAGCAAAAATTGCAAAGAACGGAGTGCAGAGAGTAAAAGTAACAGAGAGCATAGTGCAGACAGTAAAAATCACAGAGATCAGAGTGTGGAGAGTTAAAATTACAGAGATCATACTGCAGAGAGTAAAAATCCCAGAGATCAGAGTGCAGAGGGTAAACCTCACAAAGATCTGTGTGCAGAGCGTTAAAACCACAGAGAACAGAGTGCAGAGAGTAAAAATCCCAGAGATCAGAGTGCGGAGAGTAAAAATTACAGAGATCATAGTGCACAGAGCAAAAATCATAGAGATCTGTGTGCAGAGATTAAAAATCACAGACAACAGAGTGCAGAGCGTAAAAATCACAGAGATCAGAGTGCAGAGAGTAAAAATCACACAGAGTTGAGGGCAGAGTGTAAAGATCACAGAGATCAGAGTGTGGAGAGCAAGCATCACAGAGAACAGAGTGCAGACTGTAAAAATCACAGAGAACAGAGTGCAGAGAGTAAACATCACAGAGAACAGACCGCGGAGAGTATAAATCACCGAGAGCAGAATTGGCAGAGTAAATATCAAAGAGAGCAGAGTGCGGAGTGTAAAAATCACAGACAGAAGAGTGCAGAGAGTAAAAATCACTGAGATCATAGTGCACAGATTAAAAATCATAGAGATCTGTGTGCAGAGATTAGAAATCACAGACAGCAGAGTGCAGAGCGTAAAAAACACAAAGATCAGAGTGCAGAGAGTTAAAATCACACAGAGTTGAGGGCAGAGTGTAAAGATCACAGAGAGCAGAGTGCGGTGAGTAAAAATCACTGAGAATGGAGTGCTGAGAATAAAACTCACAGACAGCAGAGTGCGGAGAATAAAAATTGCAGAGATCAGAGTGCAGAGAGTAAAAATCCCAGAGATCAGAGTGCGGAGAGTAAAAATTACAGAGATCATAGTGCACAGAGCAAAAATCATAGAGATCTGTGTGCAGAGATTAAAAATCACAGACAACAGAGTGCAGAGCGTAAAAATCACAGAGATCAGAGTGCAGAGAGTAAAAATCACACAGAGTTGAGGGCAGAGTGTAAAGATCACAGAGATCAGAGTGTGGAGAGCAAGCATCACAGAGAACAGAGTGCAGAGAGTAAAAATCACAGAGAGCATAGTGCAGTGATTAAAAATCGCAGAGAGCAGGGTGCAGAGAGTAAAAATCACAGACAACAGAGTACAGAGTTTAAGATTCACAGAGAACAGAGTGCGGAGAGTAAAAATCACAGACAGCAGAGTGCGGAGAATAAAAATCACTGAGAGCAGAGTGAAGGGAGTAAAAATCACAGAAAGCAGAGTACAGAGAGTAAAAGTCACAGAGTGCCGAGTGCAGAGAGTAAAAATCACAGAGAGCTGAGCGCAGAGAGTAAAAATCACAGAGAGCAGCGTGCGGAGAATAAAGATCACAGAGAGCAGAGTGCAGAGAATAAAAATCACAGAGATCAGAGTGCAGACAGTAAAAATCACAGAGATCAGAGTGCAGACTGTAAAAATCACAGAGAACAGAGTGCAGAGAGTAAACATCACAGATAACAGACCGCGGAGAGTATAAATCACCGAGAGCAGAATTGGCAGAGTAAAAATCAAAGAGAGCAGAGTGCGGAGTGTAAAAATCACAGACAGAAGACTGCAGAGAGTAAAAATCACAGAGATCATAGTGCACAGATTAAAAATCATAGAGATCTGTGTGCAGAGATTAAAAATCACAGACAGCAGAGTGCAGAGCGTAAAACTCACAAAGATCTGTGTGCAGAGAGTTAAAACCACAGAGAACAGAGTGCAGAGCGTAAAAATCACAGGGAGCTGAATTGGCTGAGTAAAAATCACAGAGAGCAGAGTGCGGAGTGTAAAAATCACAGAGAGAAGAGTGCAGAGAGTAAAAATCACAGAGATCACAGTACGGAGAGTAAAAATCATAGATAACTGATTCCAGATAATAGAAATGACAGAGATTTGAGTATAGAGAGCAAAAATTGCAGGGAACGGAGTGCAGAGAGTAATCATCACAGAGGACAGAGTGCAGAGAGTAAAAATCACATGTGCAGAGTGCAGAGCGTAAAAATCACGGAGATCAGAGTGCAGAGAGTAAAAATCACACAGAGTTGAGGGCAGAGTGTAAAGATCACAGAGAGCAGAAGGCAGAGAGTAAAGCTCACAGAGATCAGAGTGTGGAGAGCAAACATCACAGAGAACAGAGTGCAGAGAGTAAAAATCACAGAGAGCATAGTGCAGTGATTAAAAATCACAGAGAGCAGGGTGCGGAGAGTAAAAATCACAGACAACAGAGTACAGAGTTTAAGATTCACAGAGAGCAGAGAGCGGAGAGTTAAAATCACAGACAGCAGAGTGCGGAGAATAAAAATCACTGAGAGCAGAGTGAAGGGAGTAAAAATCACAGAAAGCAGAGTACAGAGAGTAAAAGTCACAGAGTGCCGAGTGCAGAGAGTAAAAATCACAGAGAGCTGAGCGCAGAGAGTAAAAATCACAGAGAGCAGCGTGCGGAGAATAAAGATCACAGAGAGCAGAGTGCAGAGAATAAAAATCACAGAGATCAGAGTGCAGACAGTAAAAATCACAGAGATCAGAGTGCAGAGAGTAAAAATCACAGAGAACAGAGTGCAGACTGTAAAAATCACAGAGAACAGAGTGCAGAGAGTAAACATCACAGAGAACAGAGCGCGGAGAGTATAAATCACCGAGAGCAGAATTGGCAGAGTAAAAATCAAAGAGAGCAGAGTGCGGAGTGTAAAAATCACAGACAGAAGAGTGCAGAGAGTAAAAATCACAGAGATCATAGTGCACAGATTAAAAATCATAGAGATCTGTGTGCAGAGATTAAAAATCGCAGACAGCAGAGTGCAGGGCGTAAAAATCACAAAGATCAGAGTGCAGAGAGTAAAAATATTAGAGATCTGAGTGCAGAGAGTAAATATCACAGAGAACAGAGTGCAGAGCGTAAAAATCACAGAGATCAGAGTACAGAGAGTAAAAATCACAGGGAGCTGAATTGGCTGAGTAAAACTCACAGAGAGCAGAGTGCAGAGAGTAAAAATCACAAGTGCAGAGTGCGGAGAGTAAAAATCACAGAAAGCAGAGTACAGAGAGTAAAAGTCACAGAGTGCCGAGTGCAGAGAGTAAAAATCACAGAGAGCTGAGCGCAGAGAGTAAAAATCACAGAGAGCAGCGTGCGGAAATTAAAAGTCAGTGAGAGCAGAGTGCGGAGAATAAAAATCGAGGAGAACAGAGTGCAAAGAGTAAATATCTCAGAGGGCAGAGTGCGGATAGCAAAAATCACTGAGACTGGAGTGCCGAAAATAAAACTCACGGAGAGCAGAGTGCAGAGAATAAAAATCACAGAGATCAGAGTGCAGAGAGCAAAAATCGCAGAGAACGGAGTGCAGAGAGTATATAATCACAGAGGGAAGAGTGCAGAGAGTAAAAATCACAAGTGCAGAGTGCGGAGAGTAAAAATCACAGAAAGCAGAGTACAGAGAGTAAAAGTCACAGAGTGCCGAGTTCAGAGAGTAAAAATCGCAGAGAGCTCAGCGCAGAGAGTAAAAATCACAGAGAGCAGCGTGCGGAAATTAAAAGTCAGTGAGAGCAGAGTGCGGAGAATAAAAATCGCAGAGAATAGAGTGCAAAGAGTAAATATCTCAGAGGGCAGAGTGCGGAGAGCAAAAATCACTGCGACTGGAGTGCTGAAAATAAAACTCACGGAGAGCAGAGTGCAGAGAATAAAAATCACAGAGATCAGAGTGCAGAGAGTAAAAATCACAGAGATCAGAGTGCAGAGAGTAAAAATCACACAGAGTTGAGGGCAGAGTGTAAAGATCACATAGATCAGAGTGTGGAGAGCAAGCATCACAGAGAACAGAGTGCAGAGAGTAAAAATCACAGAGAGCATAGTGCAGTGATTAAAAATCACAGAGAGCAGGGTGCGGAGAGTAAAAATCACAGACAACAGAGTACAGAGTTTAAGATTCACAGAGAACAGAGTGCGGAGAGTAAAAATCACAGACAGCAGAGTGCGGAGAATAAAAATCACTGAGAGCAGAGTGAAGGGAGTAAAAATCACAGAAAGCAGAGTACAGAGAGTAAAAGTCACAGAGTGCCGAGTGCAGAGAGTAAAAATCACAGAGAGCTGAGCGCAGAGAGTAAAAATCACAGAGAGCAGCGTGCGGAGAATAAAGATCACAGAGAGCAGGGTGCAGAGAATAAAAATCACAGAGATCAGAGTGTAGACAGTAAAAATCACAGAGATCAGAGTGCAGACTGTAAAAATCACAGAGAACAGAGTGCAGAGAGTAAACATCACAGAGAACAGACCGCGGAGAGTATAAATCACCGAGAGCAGAATTGGCAGAGTAAAAATCAAAGAGAGCAGAGTGCGGAGTGTAAAAATCACAGACAGAAGAGTGCAGAGAGTAAAAATCACAGAGATCATAGTGCACAGATTAAAAATCATAGAGATCTGTGTGCAGAGATTAAAAATCACAGACAGCAGAGTGCAGAGCGTAAAAATCACAAAGATCAGAGTGCAGAGAGTTAAAATCACACAGAGTTGAGGGCAGAGTGTAAAGATCACAGAGAGCAGAGTGCGGTGAGTAAAAATAATTGAGAATGGAGTGCTGAGAATAAAACTCACAGACAGCAGAGTGCGGAGAATAAAAATTGCAGAGATCAGAGTGCAGAGAGTAAAAATCACAGAGATCAGAGTGCAGAGGGTAAAACACACAAAGATCTGTGTGCAGAGAGTTAAAACCACAGAGAACAGAGTGCAGAGCGTAAAAATCACAGGGAGCTGAATTGGCTGAGTAAAAATCACAGAGAGCAGAGTGCGGAGTGTAAAAATCACAGAGAGAAGAGTGCAGAGAGTAAAAATCACAGAGATCACAGTACGGAGAGTAAAAATCATAGATAACTGATTCCAGATAATGGAAATGACAGAGATTTGAGTATAGAGAGCAAAAATTGCAGGGAACGGAGTGCAGAGAGTAATCATCACAGAGGACAGAGTGCAGAGAGTAAAAATCACATGTGCAGAGTGCGGAGAGCAAAAATCACAGAGATCAGAGTGCAGAGAGTAAAAATCACACAGAGTTGAGGGCAGAGTGTAAAGATCACAGAGAGCAGAGGCAGAGAGTAAAGCTCACAGAGATCAGAGTGTGGAGAGCAAACATCACAGAGAACAGAGTGCAGAGAGTAAAAATCACAGAGAGCATAGTGCAGTGATTAAAAATCACAGAGAGCAGGGTGCGGAGAGTAAAATCACAGACAACAGAGTACAGAGTTTAAGATTCACAGAGAGCAGAGTGCGGAGAGTAAAAATCACAGACAGCAGAGTGCGGAGAATAAACATCACTGAGAGCAGAGTGAAGGGAGTAAAAATCACAGAAAGCAGAGTACCGAGAGTAAAAGTCACAGAGTGCCGAGTGCAGAGAGTAAAAATCACAGAGATCAGAGTGCAGACAGTAAAAATCACAGAGATCAGAGTGCAGAGAGTAAAAATCACAGAGAACAGACTGCAGACTGTAAAAATCACAGAGAACAGAGTGCAGAGAGTAAACATCACAGAGAACAGAGCGCGGAGAGTATAAATCACCGAGAGCAGAATTGGCAGAGTAAAAATCAAAGAGAGCAGAGTGTGGAGTGTAAAAATCACAGACAGAAGAGTGCAGAGAGTAAAAATCACAGAGATCATAGTGCACAGATTAAAAATCATAGAGATCTGTGTGCAGAGATTAAAAATCACAGACAGCAGAGTGCAGGGCGTAAAAATCACAAAGATCAGAGTGCAGAGAGTAAAAATAATACAGAGTTGAGGGCAGAGTGTAAAGATCACAGAGAGCAGAGTGCGGAGAGTAAAAATCACTGAGAATGGAGTGCTGAGAATAAAACTCACAGACAGCAGAGTGCAGAGAATAAAAATCACAGAGATCAGAGTGCGGAGAATAAAAATTGCAGAGATCAGAGTGCAGAGAGTAAAAATCACAGAGATCAGAGTGCAGAGAGTAAAAATCACAGAGAACAGACTGCAGACTGTAAAAATCACAGAGAACAGAGTGCAGAGAGTAAACATCACAGAGAACAGAGCGCGGAGAGTATAAATCACCGAGAGCAGAATTGGCAGAGTAAAAATCAAAGAGAGCAGAGTGTGGAGTGTAAAAATCACAGACAGAAGAGTGCAGAGAGTAAAAATCACAGAGATCATAGTGCACAGATTAAAAATCATAGAGATCTGTGTGCAGAGATTAAAAATCACAGACAGCAGAGTGCAGGGCGTAAAAATCACAAAGATCAGAGTGCAGAGAGTAAAAATAATACAGAGTTGAGGGCAGAGTGTAAAGATCACAGAGAGCAGAGTGCGGAGAGTAAAAATCACTGAGAATGGAGTGCTGAGAATAAAACTCACAGACAGCAGAGTGCAGAGAATAAAAATCGCAGAGATCAGAGTGCGGAGAATAAAAATTGCAGAGATCAGAGTGCAGAGAGTAAAAATCACAGAGATCAGAGTGCAGAGGGTAAAACTCACAAAGATCTGTGTGCAGAGAGTTAAAACCACAGAGAACAGAGTGCAGAGAGTAAAAATCTCAGAGATCAGAGTGCGGAGAGAAAAAAATACAGATATCTTAGTGCAGAGAGTAAAAATATTAGAGATCTGAGTGCAGAGAGTAAATATCACAGAGAACAGAGTGCAGAGCGTAAAAATCACAGAGATCAGAGTACAGAGAGTAAAAATCACAGGGAGCTGAATTGGCTGAGTAAAACTCACAGAGAGCAGAGTGCAGAGAGTAAAAATCACAGAGATCACAGCACGGAGAGTAAAAATCATAGATAACTAATTCCAGATAATAGAAATGACAGAGTTTGAGTATAGAGAGCAAAAATTGCAGGGAACGGAGTGCAGAGAGTAATCATCACAGAGGACAGAGTGCAGAGAGTAAAAATCACATGTGCAGGGTGCGGAGAGCAAAAATCACAGAGATCAGACTGCACAGATTAAAAATCACACAGAGTTGAGGGCAGAGTGTAAAGATCACAGAGAGCAGAGGGCAGAGAGTAAAGCTCACAGAGATCAGAGTGCGGAGAGCAAACATCACAGAGAATAGAGTGCAGAGAATAAAACTAACAGAGAGCATATTGCAGACATTAAAAATCAAAGAGAGAAGAGTGCAGAGAGTAAAAGTCACAGAGATCTGAGTGCAGAGAGCAAAAATCGCAGAGAACGGAGTGCAGAGAGTATATAATCACAGAGGGAAGAGTGCAGAGAGTAAAAATCACAAGTGCAGAGTGCGGAGAGTAAAAATCACAGAAAGCAGAGTACAGAGAGTAAAAGTCACAGAGTGCCGAGTGCAGAGAGTAAAAATCACAGAGAGCTGAGCGCAGAGAGTAAAAATCACAGAGAGCAGCGTGCGGAAATTAAAAGTCAGTGAGAGCAGAGTGCGGAGAGTAAAAATCGAGGAGAACAGAGTGCAAAGAGTAAATATCTCAGAGGGCAGAGTGCGGATAGCAAAAATCACTGAGACTGGAGTGCCGAAAATAAAACTCACGGAGAGCAGAGTGCAGAGAATAAAAATCACAGAGATCAGAGTGCAGAGAGTAAAAATCACAGAGATCAGAGTGCAGAGAGCAAAAATCGCAGAGAACGGAGTGCAGAGAGTATATAATCACAGAGGGAAGAGTGCAGAGAGTAAAAATCACAAGTGCAGAGTGCGGAGAGTAAAAATCACAGAAAGCAGAGTACAGAGAGTAAAAGTCACAGAGTGCCGAGTGCAGAGAGTAAAAATCACAGAGAGCAGCGTGCGGAAATTAAAAGTCAGTGAGAGCAGAGTGCGGAGAATAAAAATCGCAGAGAACAGAGTGCAAAGAGTAAATATCTCAGAGGGCAGAGTGCGGAGAGCAAAAATCACTGCGACTGGAGTGCTGAAAATAAAACTCACGGAGAGCAGAGTGCAGAGAATAAAAATCACAGCGATCAGAGTGCAGAGAGTAAAAATCACAGAGATCAGAGTGCAGAGGGTAAAACTCATAGAGATCTGTGTGCAGAGATTTAAAACCACAGAGAACAGAGTGCAGAGAGTAAAAATCACAGAGATCAGAGTGCGGAGAGTAAAACTTACAGAGATCATAGTGCAGAGAGTAAAAATCATAGAGATCTGTGTGCAGAGAGTAAAAATCAAAGACAACAGAGTGCTGAGAGTAAAAATCACAGAGAACAGAGTGCAGACTGTAAAAATCACAGACAACAGAGTGCAGAGAGTAAAAATCACAGAGAGCTGAATTGGCAGAGTAAAAATCACAGAGAGCAGAGTGTGGACTGTAAAAATCACAGAGAGAAGAGTGCAGAGAGTAAAAATCACAGAGATCAGAGTACGGAGAGTAAAAATCACAGATAACTGATTGCAGAGAATAAAAATCACAGAGATCTGAATACAGGGAGCAAAAATTGCAGAGAACGGAGTGCAGAGAGTAATCATCACAGAGGGCAGAGTGAAGAGATTAAAAATCACAGGTGCAGAGTGCGGAGAGCAAAAATCACAGAGATCAGACTGCAGAGATTAAAGATCACACAGAGTTGAGGGCAGAGTGTAAAGATCACAGAGATCAGAGTGCGGAGAGCAAACATCACAGAGAACAGAATGCAGAGAGTAAAAGTAACAGAGAGCATATGCAGACATTAAAAATCACAGAGAGAAGAGTACGGAGAGTAAAAATCACAGATAACTGATTGCAGAGAATAAAAATCACAGAGGTCTGAGTGCAGAGAGTAAAAATCGCAGAGAACGGAGTGCAGAGAGTAAAAATCACAAAGACAGAATGCAGATTGTGAAAATCATAGAAATCATAGTGCAGAGAGAAAAATCACAGAGAGCAGAGTGCGGAGAGTAAAGATCACAGAGACCTGAGTGCAGAGAGTATAAATCACAGAGAGCTGAGTGCGGAGCGTAGTTATCACAGAGAACAGAGTGAAGAGAGTAAAAATCACAGAGCGCAGAGTGCAGAAAGTGAAAATCACAGAAATCAGAGTGCAGAGAGTAAAAATCACAGAGATCAGAGTACGGAGAGTAAAAATCACAGATAACTGATTGCAGAGAATAAAAATCACAGAGATCTGAATACAGGGAGCAAAAATTGCAGAGAACGGAGTGCAGAGAGTAATCATCACAGAGGGCAGAGTGAAGAGATTAAAAATCACAGGTGCAGAGTGCGGAGAGCAAAAATCACAGAGATCAGACTGCAGAGATTAAAGATCACACAGAGTTGAGGGCAGAGTGTAAAGATCACAGAGATCAGAGTGCGGAGAGCAAACATCACAGAGAACAGAATGCAGAGAGTAAAAGTAACAGAGAGCATATGCAGACATTAAAAATCACAGAGAGAAGAGTACGGAGAGTAAAAATCACAGATAACTGATTGCAGAGAATAAAAATCACAGAGGTCTGAGTGCAGAGAGTAAAAATCGCAGAGAACGGAGTGCAGAGAGTAAAAATCACAAAGACAGAATGCAGATTGTGAAAATCATAGAAATCATAGTGCAGAGAGAAAAATCACAGAGAGCAGAGTGCGGAGAGTAAAGATCACAGAGACCTGAGTGCAGAGAGTATAAATCACAGAGAGCTGAGTGCGGAGCGTAGTTATCACAGAGAACAGAGTGAAGAGAGTAAAAATCACAGAGCGCAGAGTGCAGAAAGTGAAAATCACAGAAATCAGAGTGCAGAGAGTAAAAATCACAGAGAGCAAAGTGCAGAGAGTAAAAATCACAGAGAGCAAAGTGCAGAGAGTAAAAATCACAGAAAGCAGAGTACAGAGAGTCAAAGTCATAGAGTGCCGAGTGCAGAGAGCAAACATCACAGAGATCTGAGTGCGGAGAGTAAAAATCACAGAGAGCTGAGCGCAGACAGTAAAAATCACAGAGAGCAGCGTGCGGAAATTAATAATCAGAGAGAGCAGAGTGCGGAGAATAAAAATCGCCGAGAACAGAGTGCAAAGAGTAAAAATCTCAGAGGGCAGAGTGCGGAGAGTAAAAATCACTGAGAATGGAGTGAACAGAGTAAAAATCACAAAGACAGAATGCAGAGAGTGAAAATCATAGAAATCATAGTGCAGAGAGTAAAAATCACAGAGAGCAGAGTGCAGAGAGTAAAAATCACAGAGAGCAGAGTGTGGAGATTAAAAATTACAGAGATCATAGTGCAGAGAGTAAAAATCACAGAGATCAGAGTGCAGAGAGTAAAAATCACAGAGAACTGAGTGCAGACTGTAAAAATCACAGACAACAGAGTGCAGAGAGTAAAAATCGCAGAGAGCTCAGCGCAGAGAGTAAAAATCACAGAGAGCAGCGTGCGGAAATTAAAAGTCAGTGAGAGCAGAGTGCGGAGAATAAAAATCGCAGAGAACAGAGTGCAAAGAGTAAATATCTCAGAGGGCAGAGTGCGGAGAGCAAAAATCACTGCGACTGGAGTGCTGAAAATAAAACTCACGGAGAGCAGAGTGCAGAGAATAAAAATCACAGAGATCAGAGTGCAGAGAGTAAAAATCACAGAGATCAGAGTGCAGAGAGTAAAAATCACACAGAGTTGAGGGCAGAGTGTAAAGATCACATAGATCAGAGTGTGGAGAGCAAGCATCACAGAGAGCGGGGTGCAGAGAATAAAAATCACAGAGATCAGAGTGCAGACAGTAAAAATCACAGAGATCAGAGTGCAGACTGTAAAAATCACAGAGAACAGAGTGCAGAGAGTAAACATCACAGAGAACAGACCGCGGAGAGTATAAATCACCGAGAGCAGAATTGGCAGAGTAAAAATCAAAGAGAGCAGAGTGCGGAGTGTAAAAATCACAGACAGAAGAGTGCAGAGAGTAAAAATCACAGAGATCATAGTGCACAGATTAAAAATCATAGAGATCTGTGTGCAGAGATTAAAAATCACAGACAGCAGAGTGCAGGGCGTAAAAATCACAAAGATCAGAGTGCAGAGAGTTAAAATCACACAGAGTTGAGGGCAGAGTGTAAAGATCACAGAGAGCAGAGTGCGGTGAGTAAAAATCACTGAGAATGGAGTGCTGAGAATAAAACTCACAGACAGCAGAGTGCGGAGAATAAAAATTGCAGAGATCAGAGTGCAGAGAGTAAAAATCACAGAGATCAGAGTGCAGAGGGTAAAACACACAAAGATCTGTGTGCAGAGAGTTAAAACCACAGAGAACAGAGTGCAGAGCGTAAAAATCACAGGGAGCTGAATTGGCTGAGTAAAAATCACAGAGAGCAGAGTGCGGAGTGTAAAAATCACAGAGAGAAGAGTGCAGAGAGTAAAAATCACAGAGATCACAGTACGGAGAGTAAAAATCATAGATAACTGATTCCAGATAATAGAAATGACAGAGATTTGAGTATAGAGAGCAAAAATTGCAGGGAACGGAGTGCAGAGAGTAATCATCACAGAGGACAGAGTGCAGAGAGTAAAAATCACATGTGCAGAGTGCGGAGAGCAAAAATCACAGAGATCAGAGTGCAGAGAGTAAAAATCACACAGAGTTGAGGGCAGAGTGTAAAGATCACAGAGAGCAGAAGGCAGAGAGTAAAGCTCACAGAGATCAGAGTGTGGAGAGCAAACATCACAGAGAACAGAGTGCAGAGAGTAAAAATCACAGAGAGCATAGTGCAGTGATTAAAAATCACAGAGAGCAGGGTGCGGAGAGTAAAAATCACAGACAACAGAGTACAGAGTTTAAGATTCACAGAGAGCAGAGTGCGGAGAGTAAAAATCACAGACAGCAGAGTGCGGAGAATAAAAATCACTGAGAGCAGAGTGAAGGGAGTAAAAATCACAGAAAGCAGAGTACCGAGAGTAAAAGTCACAGAGTGCCGAGTGCAGAGAGTAAAAATCACAGAGATCAGAGTGCAGACAGTAAAAATCACAGAGATCAGAGTGCAGAGAGTAAAAATCACAGAGAACAGACTGCAGACTGTAAAAATCACAGAGAACAGAGTGCAGAGAGTAAACATCACAGAGAACAGAGCGCGGAGAGTATAAATCACGGAGAGCAGAATTGGCAGAGTAAAAATCAAAGAGAGCAGAGTGTGGAGTGTAAAAATCACAGACAGAAGAGTGCAGAGAGTAAAAATCACAGAGATCATAGTGCACAGATTAAAAATCATAGAGATCTGTGTGCAGAGATTAAAAATCACAGACAGCAGAGTGCAGGGCGTAAAAATCACAAAGATCAGAGTGCAGAGAGTAAAAATAATACAGAGTTGAGGGCAGAGTGTAAAGATCACAGAGAGCAGAGTGCGGAGAGTAAAAATCACTGAGAATGGAGTGCTGAGAATAAAACTCACAGACAGCAGAGTGCAGAGAATAAAAATCACAGAGATCAGAGTGCGGAGAATAAAAATTGCAGAGATCAGAGTGCAGAGAGTAAAAATCACAGAGATCAGAGTGCAGAGAGTAAAAATCACAGAGAACAGACTGCAGACTGTAAAAATCACAGAGAACAGAGTGCAGAGAGTAAACATCACAGAGAACAGAGCGCGGAGAGTATAAATCACCGAGAGCAGAATTGGCAGAGTAAAAATCAAAGAGAGCAGAGTGTGGAGTGTAAAAATCACAGACAGAAGAGTGCAGAGAGTAAAAATCACAGAGATCATAGTGCACAGATTAAAAATCATAGAGATCTGTGTGCAGAGATTAAAAATCACAGACAGCAGAGTGCAGGGCGTAAAAATCACAAAGATCAGAGTGCAGAGAGTAAAAATAATACAGAGTTGAGGGCAGAGTGTAAAGATCACAGAGAGCAGAGTGCGGAGAGTAAAAATCACTGAGAATGGAGTGCTGAGAATAAAACTCACAGACAGCAGAGTGCAGAGAATAAAAATCACAGAGATCAGAGTGCGGAGAATAAAAATTGCAGAGATCAGAGTGCAGAGAGTAAAAATCACAGAGATCAGAGTGCAGAGAGTAAAAATCACAGAGAACAGACTGCAGACTGTAAAAATCACAGAGAACAGAGTGCAGAGAGTAAACATCACAGAGAACAGAGCGCGGAGAGTATAAATCACCGAGAGCAGAATTGGCAGAGTAAAAATCAAAGAGAGCAGAGTGTGGAGTGTAAAAATCACAGACAGAAGAGTGCAGAGAGTAAAAATCACAGAGATCATAGTGCACAGATTAAAAATCATAGAGATCTGTGTGCAGAGATTAAAAATCACAGACAGCAGAGTGCAGGGCGTAAAAATCACAAAGATCAGAGTGCAGAGAGTAAAAATAATACAGAGTTGAGGGCAGAGTGTAAAGATCACAGAGAGCAGAGTGCGGAGAGTAAAAATCACTGAGAATGGAGTGCTGAGAATAAAACTCACAGACAGCAGAGTGCAGAGAATAAAAATCGCAGAGATCAGAGTGCGGAGAATAAAAATTGCAGAGATCAGAGTGCAGAGAGTAAAAATCACAGAGATCAGAGTGCAGAGGGTAAAACTCACAAAGATCTGTGTGCAGAGAGTTAAAACCACAGAGAACAGAGTGCAGAGAGTAAAAATCTCAGAGATCAGAGTGCGGAGAGAAAAAAATACAGATATCTTAGTGCAGAGAGTAAAAATATTAGAGATCTGAGTGCAGAGAGTAAATATCACAGAGAACAGAGTGCAGAGCGTAAAAATCACAGAGATCAGAGTACAGAGAGTAAAAATCACAGGGAGCTGAATTGGCTGAGTAAAACTCACAGAGAGCAGAGTGCAGAGAGTAAAAATCACAGAGATCACAGCACGGAGAGTAAAAATCATAGATAACTAATTCCAGATAATAGAAATGACAGAGTTTGAGTATAGAGAGCAAAAATTGCAGGGAACGGAGTGCAGAGAGTAATCATCACAGAGGACAGAGTGCAGAGAGTAAAAATCACATGTGCAGGGTGCGGAGAGCAAAAATCACAGAGATCAGACTGCACAGATTAAAAATCACACAGAGTTGAGGGCAGAGTGTAAAGATCACAGAGAGCAGAAGGCAGAGAGTAAAGCTCACAGAGATCAGAGTGTGGAGAGCAAACATCACAGAGAACAGAGTGCAGAGAGTAAAAATCACAGAGAGCATAGTGCAGTGATTAAAAATCACAGAGAGCAGGGTGCGGAGAGTAAAAATCACAGACAACAGAGTACAGAGTTTAAGATTCACAGAGAGCAGAGTGCGGAGAGTAAAAATCACAGACAGCAGAGTGCGGAGAATAAAAATCACTGAGAGCAGAGTGAAGGGAGTAAAAATCACAGAAAGCAGAGTACAGAGAGTAAAAGTCACAGAGTGCCGAGTGCAGAGAGTAAAAATCACAGAGATCAGAGTGCAGACAGTAAAAATCACAGAGATCAGAGTGCAGAGAGTAAAAATCACAGAGAACAGACTGCAGACTGTAAAAATCACAGAGAACAGAGTGCAGAGAGTAAACATCACAGAGAACAGAGCGCGGAGAGTATAAATCACCGAGAGCAGAATTGGCAGAGTAAAAATCAAAGAGAGCAGAGTGTGGAGTGTAAAAATCACAGACAGAAGAGTGCAGAGAGTAAAAATCACAGAGATCATAGTGCACAGATTAAAAATCATAGAGATCTGTGTGCAGAGATTAAAAATCACAGACAGCAGAGTGCAGGGCGTAAAAATCACAAAGATCAGAGTGCAGAGAGTAAAAATAATACAGAGTTGAGGGCAGAGTGTAAAGATCACAGAGAGCAGAGTGCGGAGAGTAAAAATCACTGAGAATGGAGTGCTGAGAATAAAACTCACAGACAGCAGAGTGCAGAGAATAAAAATCACAGAGATCAGAGTGCGGAGAATAAAAATTGCAGAGATCAGAGTGCAGAGAGTAAAAATCACAGAGATCAGAGTGCAGAGAGTAAAAATCACAGAGAACAGACTGCAGACTGTAAAAATCACAGAGAACAGAGTGCAGAGAGTAAACATCACAGAGAACAGAGCGCGGAGAGTATAAATCACCGAGAGCAGAATTGGCAGAGTAAAAATCAAAGAGAGCAGAGTGTGGAGTGTAAAAATCACAGACAGAAGAGTGCAGAGAGTAAAAATCACAGAGATCATAGTGCACAGATTAAAAATCATAGAGATCTGTGTGCAGAGATTAAAAATCACAGACAGCAGAGTGCAGGGCGTAAAAATCACAAAGATCAGAGTGCAGAGAGTAAAAATAATACAGAGTTGAGGGCAGAGTGTAAAGATCACAGAGAGCAGAGTGCGGAGAGTAAAAATCACTGAGAATGGAGTGCTGAGAATAAAACTCACAGACAGCAGAGTGCAGAGAATAAAAATCGCAGAGATCAGAGTGCGGAGAATAAAAATTGCAGAGATCAGAGTGCAGAGAGTAAAAATCACAGAGATCAGAGTGCAGAGGGTAAAACTCACAAAGATCTGTGTGCAGAGAGTTAAAACCACAGAGAACAGAGTGCAGAGAGTAAAAATCTCAGAGATCAGAGTGCGGAGAGAAAAAAATACAGATATCTTAGTGCAGAGAGTAAAAATATTAGAGATCTGAGTGCAGAGAGTAAATATCACAGAGAACAGAGTGCAGAGCGTAAAAATCACAGAGATCAGAGTACAGAGAGTAAAAATCACAGGGAGCTGAATTGGCTGAGTAAAACTCACAGAGAGCAGAGTGCAGAGAGTAAAAATCACAGAGATCACAGCACGGAGAGTAAAAATCATAGATAACTAATTCCAGATAATAGAAATGACAGAGTTTGAGTATAGAGAGCAAAAATTGCAGGGAACGGAGTGCAGAGAGTAATCATCACAGAGGACAGAGTGCAGAGAGTAAAAATCACATGTGCAGGGTGCGGAGAGCAAAAATCACAGAGATCAGACTGCACAGATTAAAAATCACACAGAGTTGAGGGCAGAGTGTAAAGATCACAGAGAGCAGAGGGCAGAGAGTAAAGCTCACAGAGATCAGAGTGCGGAGAGCAAACATCACAGAGAATAGAGTGCAGAGAATAAAACTAACAGAGAGCATATTGCAGACATTAAAAATCAAAGAGAGAAGAGTGCAGAGAGTAAAAGTCACAGAGATCTGAGTGCAGAGAGCAAAAATCGCAGAGAACGGAGTGCAGAGAGTATATAATCACAGAGGGAAGAGTGCAGAGAGTAAAAATCACAAGTGCAGAGTGCGGAGAGTAAAAATCACAGAAAGCAGAGTACAGAGAGTAAAAGTCACAGAGTGCCGAGTGCAGAGAGTAAAAATCACAGAGAGCTGAGCGCAGAGAGTAAAAATCACAGAGAGCAGCGTGCGGAAATTAAAAGTCAGTGAGAGCAGAGTGCGGAGAATAAAAATCGAGGAGAACAGAGTGCAAAGAGTAAATATCTCAGAGGGCAGAGTGCGGATAGCAAAAATCACTGAGACTGGAGTGCCGAAAATAAAACTCACGGAGAGCAGAGTGCAGAGAATAAAAATCACAGAGATCAGAGTGCAGAGAGTAAAAATCACAGAGATCAGAGTGCAGAGAGCAAAAATCGCAGAGAACGGAGTGCAGAGAGTATATAATCACAGAGGGAAGAGTGCAGAGAGTAAAAATCACAAGTGCAGAGTGCGGAGAGTAAAAATCACAGAAAGCAGAGTACAGAGAGTAAAAGTCACAGAGTGCCGAGTGCAGAGAGTAAAAATCGCAGAGAGCTCAGCGCAGAGAGTAAAAATCACAGAGAGCAGCGTGCGGAAATTAAAAGTCAGTGAGAGCAGAGTGCGGAGAATAAAAATCGCAGAGAACAGAGTGCAAAGAGTAAATATCTCAGAGGGCAGAGTGCGGAGAGCAAAAATCACTGCGACTGGAGTGCTGAAAATAAAACTCACGGAGAGCAGAGTGCAGAGAATAAAAATCACAGCGATCAGAGTGCAGAGAGTAAAAATCACAGAGATCAGAGTGCAGAGGGTAAAACTCATAGAGATCTGTGTGCAGAGATTTAAAACCACAGAGAACAGAGTGCAGAGAGTAAAAATCACAGAGATCAGAGTGCGGAGAGTAAAACTTACAGAGATCATAGTGCAGAGAGTAAAAATCATAGAGATCTGTGTGCAGAGAGTAAAAATCAAAGACAACAGAGTGCTGAGAGTAAAAATCACAGAGATCAGAGTGCAGAGAGTAAAAATCACAGAGAACAGAGTGCAGACTGTAAAAATCACAGACAACAGAGTGCAGAGAGTAAAAATCACAGAGAGCTGAATTGGCAGAGTAAAAATCACAGAGAGCAGAGTGTGGACTGTAAAAATCACAGAGAGAAGAGTGCAGAGAGTAAAAATCACAGAGATCAGAGTACGGAGAGTAAAAATCACAGATAACTGATTGCAGAGAATAAAAATCACAGAGATCTGAATACAGGGAGCAAAAATTGCAGAGAACGGAGTGCAGAGAGTAATCATCACAGAGGGCAGAGTGAAGAGATTAAAAATCACAGGTGCAGAGTGCGGAGAGCAAAAATCACAGAGATCAGACTGCAGAGATTAAAGATCACACAGAGTTGAGGGCAGAGTGTAAAGATCACAGAGATCAGAGTGCGGAGAGCAAACATCACAGAGAACAGAATGCAGAGAGTAAAAGTAACAGAGAGCATATGCAGACATTAAAAATCACAGAGAGAAGAGTACGGAGAGTAAAAATCACAGATAACTGATTGCAGAGAATAAAAATCACAAAGACAGAATGCAGATTGTGAAAATCATAGAAATCATAGTGCAGAGAGAAAAATCACAGAGAGCAGAGTGCGGAGCGTAGTTATCACAGAGAACAGAGTGAAGAGAGTAAAAATCACAGAGCGCAGAGTGCAGAAAGTGAAAATCACAGAAATCAGAGTGCAGAGAGTAAAAATCACAGAGAGCAAAGTGCAGAGAGTAAAAATCACAGAGAGCAAAGTGCAGAGAGTAAAAATCACAGAAAGCAGAGTACAGAGAGTCAAAGTCATAGAGTGCCGAGTGCAGAGAGCAAACATCACAGAGATCTGAGTGCGGAGAGTAAAAATCACAGAGAGCTGAGCGCAGACAGTAAAAATCACAGAGAGCAGCGTGCGGAAATTAATAATCAGAGAGAGCAGAGTGCGGAGAATAAAAATCGCCGAGAACAGAGTGCAAAGAGTAAAAATCTCAGAGGGCAGAGTGCGGAGAGTAAAAATCACTGAGAATGGAGTGAACAGAGTAAAAATCACAAAGACAGAATGCAGAGAGTGAAAAACATAGAAATCATAGTGCAGAGAGTAAAAATCACAGAGAGCAGAGTGCAGAGAGTAAAAATCACAGAGAGCAGAGTGTGGAGATTAAAAATTACAGAGATCATAGTGCAGAGAGTAAAAATCACAGAGATCAGAGTGCAGAGAGTAAAAATCACAGAGAACTGAGTGCAGACTGTAAAAATCACAGACAACAGAGTGCAGAGAGTAAAAATCACAGAGAGCTGAATTGGCAGAGTAAAAGTCACTGAGAGCAGAGTGCAGAGAGTAAAAATCACAGAGATCAGAGTACGGAGAGTAAAAATCACAGATAACTGATTGCAGAGAATAAAAATCACAGAGATCTGAATACAGAGAGCAAAAATTGCAGAGAACGGAGTGCAGAGAGTAAAAGTAACAGAGAGCATAGTGCAGACAGTAAAAATCACAGAGATCAGAGTGTGGAGAGTTAAAATTACAGAGATCATACTGCAGAGAGTAAAAATCCCAGAGATCAGAGTGCAGAGGGTAAACCTCACAAAGATCTGTGTGCAGAGCGTTAAAACCACAGAGAACAGAGTGCAGAGAGTAAAAATCACAGAGATCAGAGTGCGGAGAGTAAAAATTACAGAGATCATAGTGCACAGAGCAAAAATCATAGAGATCTGTGTGCAGAGATTAAAAATCACAGACAACAGAGTGCAGAGCGTAAAAATCACAGAGATCAGAGTGCAGAGAGTAAAAATCACACAGAGTTGAGGGCAGAGTGTAAAGATCACAGAGATCAGAGTGTGGAGAGCAAACATCACAGAGAACAGAGTGCAGAGAGTAAAAATCACAGAGAGCATAGTGCAGTGATTAAAAATCACAGAGAGCAGGGTGCGGAGAGTAAAAATCACAGACAACAGAGTACAGAGTTTAAGATTCACAGAGAACAGAGTGCGGAGAGTAAAAATCACAGACAGCAGAGTGCGGAGAATAAAAATCACTGAGAGCAGAGTGAAGGGAGTAAAAATCACAGAAAGCAGAGTACAGAGAGTAAAAGTCACAGAGTGCCGAGTGCAGAGAGTAAAAATCACAGAGAGCTGAGCGCAGAGAGTAAAAAATCACAGAGAGCAGCGTGCGGAGAATAAAGATCACAGAGAGCAGAGTGCAGAGAATAAAAATCACAGAGATCAGAGTGCAGACAGTAAAAATCACAGAGATCAGAGTGCAGAGAGTAAAAATCACAGAGAACAGAGTGCAGACTGTAAAAATCACAGAGAACAGAGTGCAGAGAGTAAACATCACAGAGAACAGAGCGCGGAGAGTATAAATCACCGAAGCAGAATTGGCAGAGTAAAAATCAAAGAGAGCAGAGTGCGGAGTGTAAAAATCACAGACAGAAGAGTGCAGAGAGTAAAAATCACAGAGATCATAGTGCACAGATTAAAAATCATAGAGATCTGTGTGCAGAGATTAAAAATCACAGACAGCAGAGTGCAGAGCGTAAAAATCACAAAGATCAGAGTGCAGAGAGTTAAAATCACACAGAGTTGAGGGCAGAGTGTAAAGATCACAGAGAGCAGAGTGCGGAGAGTAAAAATCACTGAGAATGGAGTGCTGAGAATAAAACTCACAGACAGCAGAGTGCTGAGAATAAAAATTGCAGAGATCAGAGTGCAGAGAGTAAAAATCACAGAGATCAGAGTGCAGAGGGTAAAACTCACAAAGATCTGTGTGCAGAGAGTTAAAACCACAGAGAACAGAGTGTAGAGAGTAAAAATCACAGAGATCAGAGTGCGGAGAGAAAAAAATACAGATATCTTAGTGCAGAGAGTAAAAATATTAGAGATCTGAGTGCAGAGAGTAAATATCACAGAGAACAGAGTGCAGAGCGTAAAAATCACAGAGATCAGAGTACAGAGAGTAAAAATCACAGGGAGCTGAATTGGCTGAGTAAAAATCACAGAGAGCAGAGTGCGGAGTGTAAAAATCACAGAGAGAAGAGTGCAGAGAGTAAAAATCACAGAGATCACAGTACGGAGAGTAAAAATCATAGATAACTGATTCCAGATAATAGAAATGACAGAGATTTGAGTATAGAGAGCAAAAATTGCAAGGAACGGAGTGCAGAGAGTAATCATCACAGAGGACAGAGTGCAGAGAGTAAAAATCACATGTGCAGAGTGCGGACAGCAAAAATTACAGAGATCAGACTGCACAGATTAAAAATCACACAGAGTTGAGGGCAGAGTGTAAAGATCACAGAGAGCAGAGGGCAGAGAGTAAAGCTCACAGAGATCAGAGTGCGGAGAGCAAACATCACAGAGAACAGAGTGCAGAGAATAAAACTAACAGAGAGCATATTGCAGACATTAAAAATCAAAGAGAGAAGAGTGCAGAGAGTAAAAGTCACAGAGATCTGAGTGCAGAGAGCAAAAATCGCAGAGAACGGAGTGCAGAGAGTATATAATCACAGAGGGAAGAGTGCAGAGAGTAAAAATCACAAGTGCAGAGTGCAGAGCGTAAAAATCACAGAGATCAGAGTGCAGAGAGTAAAAATCACACAGAGTTGAGGGCAGAGTGTAAAGATCACAGAGAGCAGAAGGCAGAGAGTAAAGCTCACAGAGATCAGAGTGTGGAGAGCAAACATCACAGAGAACAGAGTGCAGAGAGTAAAAATCACAGAGAGCATAGTGCAGTGATTAAAAATCACAGAGAGCAGGGGGCGGAGAGTAAAAATCACAGACAACAGAGTACAGAGTTTAAGATTCACAGAGAGCAGAGTACAGAGAGTAAAAGTCACAGAGTGCCGAGTGCAGAGAGTAAAAATCACAGAGAGCTGAGCGCAGAGAGTAAAAATCACAGAGAGCAGCGTGGGGAGAATAAAGATCACAGAGAGCAGAGTGCAGAGAATAAAAATCACAGAGATCAGAGTGCAGACAGTAAAAATCACAGAGATCAGAGTGCAGAGAGTAAAAATCACAGAGAACAGAGTGCAGACTGTAAAAATCACAGAGAACAGAGTGCAGAGAGTAAACATCACAGAGAACAGAGCGCGGAGAGTATAAATCACCGAGAGCAGAATTGGCAGAGTAAAAATCAAAGAGAGCAGAGTGCGGAGTGTAAAAATCACAGACAGAAGAATGCAGAGAGTAAAAATCACAGAGATCATAGTGCACAGATTAAAAATCATAGAGATCTGTGTGCAGAGATTAAAAATCACAGGCAGCAGAGTGCAGAGCGTAAAAATCACAAAGATCAGAGTGCAGAGAGTAAAAATAATACAGAGTTGAGGGCAGAGTGTAAAGATCACAGAGAGCAGAGTGCGGAGAGTAAAAATCACAGAAAGCAGAGTACAGAGAGTAAAAGTCACAGAGTGCCGAGTGCAGAGAGTAAAAATCACAGAGAGCTGAGCGCAGAGAGTAAAAATCACAGAGAGCAGCGTGCGGAAATTAAAAGTCAGTGAGAGCAGAGTGCGGAGAATAAAAATCGAGGAGAACAGAGTGCAAAGAGTAAATATCTCAGAGGGCAGAGTGCGGATAGCAAAAATCACTGAGACTGGAGTGCCGAAAATAAAACTCACGGAGAGCAGAGTGCAGAGAATAAAAATCACAGAGATCAGAGTGCAGAGAGTAAAAATCACAGAGATCAGAGTGCAGAGAGCAAAAATCGCACAGAACGGAGTGCAGAGAGTATATAATCACAGAGGGAAGAGTGCAGAGAGTAAAAATCACAAGTGCAGAGTGCGGAGAGTAAAAATCACAGAAAGCAGAGTACAGAGAGTAAAAGTCACAGAGTGCCGAGTGCAGAGAGTAAAAATCGCAGAGAGCTGAGCGCAGAGAGTAAAAATCACAGAGAGCAGCGTGCGGAAATTAAAAGTCAGTGAGAGCAGAGTGCGGAGAATAAAAATCGCAGAGAACAGAGTGCAAAGAGTAAATATCTCAGAGGGCAGAGTGCGGAGAGCAAAAATCACTGCGACTGGAGTGCTGAAAATAAAACTCACGGAGAGCAGAGTGCAGAGAATAAAAATCACAGCGATCAGAGTGCAGAGAGTAAAAATCACAGAGATCAGAGTGCAGAGGGTAAAACTCATAGAGATCTGTGTGCAGAGAGTAAAAATCACAGAGAACAGAGTGCAGACTGTAAAAATCACAGGCAACAGAGTGCAGAGAGTAAAAATCACAGAGAGCTGAATTGGCAGAGTAAAAATCACAGAGAGCAGAGTGTGGACTGTAAAAATCACAGAGAGAAGAGTGCAGAGAGTAAAAATCACAGAGATCAGAGTACGGAGAGTAAAAATCACAGATAACTGATTGCAGAGAATAAAAATCACAGAGATCTGAATACAGGGAGCAAAAATTGCAGAGAACGGAGTGCAGAGAGTAATCATCACAGAGGGCAGAGTGAAGAGATTAAAAATCACAGGTGCAGAGTGCGGAGAGCAAAAATCACAGAGATCAGACTGCAGAGATTAAAGATCACACAGAGTTGAGGCAGAGTGTAAAGATCACAGAGATCAGAGTGCGGAGAGCAAACATCACAGAGAACAGAATGCAGAGAGTAAAAGTAACAGAGAGCATATGCAGACATTAAAAATCACAGAGAGAAGAGTACGGAGAGTAAAAATCACAGATAACTGATTGCAGAGAATAAAAATCACAGAGGTCTGAGTGCAGAGAGTAAAAATCGCAGAGAACGGAGTGCAGAGAGTAAAAATCACAAAGACAGAATGCAGAGAGTGAAAATCATAGAAATCATAGTGCAGAGAGAAAAATCACAGAGAGCAGAGTGCGGAGAGTAAAGATCACAGAGACCTGAGTGCAGAGAGTATAAATCACAGAGAGCTGAGTGCGGAGCGTAGTTATCACAGAGAACAGAGTGAAGAGAGTAAAAATCACAAAGCGCAGAGTGCAGAAAGTGAAAATCACAGAAATCAGAGTGCAGAGAGTAAAAATCACAGAGAGCAAAGTGCAGAGAGTAAAAATCACAGAGAGCAAAGTGCAGAGAGTAAAAATCACAGAAAGCAGAGTACAGAGAGTCAAAGTCATAGAGTGCCGAGTGCAGAGAGCAAACATCACAGAGATCTGAGTGCGGAGAGTAAAAATCACAGAGAGCTGAGCGCAGACAGTAAAAATCACAGAGAGCAGCGTGCGGAAATTAATAATCAGAGAGAGCAGAGTGCGGAGAATAAAAATCTCCGAGAACAGAGTGCAAAGAGTAAAAATCTCAGAGGGCAGAGTGCGGAGAGTAAAAATCACTGAGAATGGAGTGCTGAGAATAAAACTCACAGAGATCAGAGTGCAGAGAGTAAAAATCGCAGAGAACGGAGTGAACAGAGTAAAAATCACAAAGACAGAATGCAGAGAGTGAAAATCATAGAAATCATAGTGCAGAGAGTAAAAATCACAGAGATCAGAGTGCAGAGAGTAAAAATCACAGAGAACTGAGTGCAGACTGTAAAAATCACAGACAACAGAGTGCAGAGAGTAAAAATCACAGAGAGCTGAATTGGCAGAGTAAAAGTCACTGAGAGCAGAGTGCAGAGAGTAAAAATCACAGAGATCAGAGTACGGAGAGTAAAAATCACAGATAACTGATTGCAGAGAATAAAAATCACAGAGATCTGAATACAGAGAGCAAAAATTGCAGAGAACGGAGTGCAGAGAGTAAAAGTAACAGAGAGCATAGTGCAGACAGTAAAAATCACAGAGATCAGAGTGTGGAGAGTTAAAATTACAGAGATCATACTGCAGAGAGTAAAAATCCCAGAGATCAGAGTGCAGAGGGTAAACCTCACAAAGATCTGTGTGCAGAGCGTTAAAACCACAGAGAACAGAGTGCAGAGAGTAAAAATCACAGAGATCAGAGTGCGGAGAGTAAAAATTACAGAGATCATAGTGCACAGAGCAAAAATCATAGAGATCTGTGTGCAGAGATTAAAAATCACAGACAACAGAGTGCAGAGCGTAAAAATCACAGAGATCAGAGTGCAGAGAGTAAAAATCACACAGAGTTGAGGGCAGAGTGTAAAGATCACAGAGATCAGAGTGTGGAGAGCAAACATCACAGAGAACAGAGTGCAGAGAGTAAAAATCACAGAGAGCATAGTGCAGTGATTAAAAATCACAGAGAGCAGGGTGCGGAGAGTAAAAATCACAGACAACAGAGTACAGAGTTTAAGATTCACAGAGAACAGAGTGCGGAGAGTAAAAATCACAGACAGCAGAGTGCGGAGAATAAAAATCACTGAGAGCAGAGTGAAGGGAGTAAAAATCACAGAGAGCAGAGTACAGAGAGTAAAAGTCACAGAGTCCCGAGTGCAGACAGTAAAAATCACAGAGAGCTGAGCGCAGAGAGTAAAAATCACAGAGAGCAGCGTGCGGAGAATAAAGATCACAGAGAGCAGAGTGCAGAGAATAAAAATCACAGAGATCAGAGTGCAGACAGTAAAAATCACAGAGATCAGAGTGCAGAGAGTAAAAATCACAGAGAACAGACTGCAGACTGTAAAAATCACAGAGAACAGAGTGCAGAGAGTAAACATCACAGAGAACAGAGCGCGGAGAGTATAAATCACCGAGAGCAGAATTGGCAGAGTAAAAATCAAAGAGAGCAGAGTGCGGAGTGTAAAAATCACAGACAGAAGAGTGCAGAGAGTAAAAATCACAGAGATCATAGTGCACAGATTAAAAATCATAGAGATCTGTGTGCAGAGATTAAAAATCACAGACAGCAGAGTGCAGAGCGTAAAAATCACAAAGATCAGAGTGCAGAGAGTTAAAATCACACAGAGTTGAGGGCAGAGTGTAAAGATCACAGAGAGCAGAGTGCGGTGAGTAAAAATCACTGAGAATGGAGTGCTGAGAATAAAACTCACAGACAGCAGAGTGCGGAGAATAAAAATTGCAGAGATCAGAGTGCAGAGAGTAAAAATCACAGAGATCAGAGTGCAGAGGGTAAAACACACAAAGATCTGTGTGCAGAGAGTTAAAACCACAGAGAACAGAGTGCAGAGCGTAAAAATCACAGGGAGCTGAATTGGCTGAGTAAAACTCACAAAGATCTGTGTGCAGAGAGTTAAAACCACAGAGAACAGAGTGCAGAGAGTAAAAATCACAGAGATCAGAGTGCGGAGAGAAAAAAATACAGATATCTTAGTGCAGAGAGTAAAAATATTAGAGATCTGAGTGCAGAGAGTAAATATCACAGAGAACAGAGTGCAGAGCGTAAAAATCACAGAGATCAGAGTACAGAGAGTAAAAATCACAGGGAGCTGAATTGGCTGAGTAAAAATCACAGAGAGCAGAGTGCGGAGTGTAAAAATCACAGAGAGAAGAGTGCAGAGAGTAAAAATCACAGAGATCACAGTACGGAGAGTAAAAATCATAGATAACTGATTCCAGATAATAGAAATGACAGAGATTTGAGTATAGAGAGCAAAAATTGCAAGGAACGGAGTGCAGAGAGTAATCATCACAGAGGACAGAGTGCAGAGAGTAAAAATCACATGTGCAGAGTGCGGAGAGCAAAAATCACAGAGATCAGACTGCACAGATTAAAAATCACACAGAGTTGAGGGCAGAGTGTAAAGATCACAGAGAGCAGAGGGCAGAGAGTAAAGCTCACAGAGATCAGAGTGCGGAGAGCAAACATCACAGAGAACAGAGTGCAGAGAATAAAACTAACAGAGAGCATATTGCAGACATTAAAAATCAAAGAGAGAAGAGTGCAGAGAGTAAAAGTCACAGAGATCTGAGTGCAGAGAGCAAAAATCGCAGAGAACGGAGTGCAGTGAGTATATAATCACAGAGGGAAGAGTGCAGAGAGGAAAAATCACAAGTGCAGAGTGCAGAGCGTAAAAATCACAGAGATCAGAGTGCAGAGAGTAAAAATCACACAGAGTTGAGGGCAGAGTGTAAAGATCACAGAGAGCAGAAGGCAGAGAGTAAAGCTCACAGAGATCAGAGTGTGGAGAGCAAACATCACAGAGAACAGAGTGCAGAGAGTAAAAATCACAGAGAGCATAGTGCAGTGATTAAAAATCACAGAGAGCAGGGTGCGGAGAGTAAAAATCACAGACAACAGAGTACAGAGTTTAAGATTCACAGAGAGCAGAGTACAGAGAGTAAAAGTCACAGAGTGCCGAGTGCAGAGAATAAAAATCACAGAGATCAGAGTGCAGACAGTAAAAATCACAGAGATCAGAGTGCAGAGAGTAAAAATCACAGAGAACAGAGTGCAGACTGTAAAAATCACAGAGAACAGAGTGCAGAGAGTAAACATCACAGAGAACAGTGCGCGGAGAGTATAAATCACCGAGAGCAGAATTGGCAGAGTAAAAATCAAAGAGAGCAGAGTGCGGAGTGTAAAAATCACAGACAGAAGAATGCAGAGAGTAAAAATCACAGAGATCAGAGTGCAGAGAGTAAAAATAATACAGAGTTGAGGGCAGAGTGTAAAGATCACAGAGAGCAGAGTGCGGAGAGTAAAAATCACTGAGAATGGAGTGCTGAGAATAAAACTCACAGACAGTACTTCCTGCACACTGATCTCTGTAACTTTTACTCTCCGCACTCTGATCTCTGTGATTTTTACTCTCTGCACTCTGTTCTCTGTGATTTTTACTCGCTGCACTCAGATCTCTGTGATTTTTACTCTCTGCATTCTGCTCTCTGATTTTTACTCTCCGCACTCTGCTCTCTGTGATGTTTAATCTCTGCACTGTGCTCTCTGATATTTTTACTCTCCGCACTCTGATCTCTATGATTTTTGCTCTCCGCACTCTGATCTCGGTGATTTTTGTTCTCTGCTCTCTGCTCTCTGTAAGTTTTATTATCAGCACTCCATTTATAGTGAATTTTACTCTCCGCACTCTGCCCTCGGAGATTTTTACTCTCTGTACTCTTCTCTCTGTGATTTCTACTCTCCACACTCTGTTCTCTGTGATTTTTAATCTCCGAACTCTGCTCTCTCTGATTTTTCATCTCTGCACTCAGCTCTCTGTGATTTTTACTCTCTGCATTTGGCACGCTGTGATTTTTACTCTCTGTACTCTGCTTTCTGTGATATTTACTTCCTGCACTGTGATCTCTGTAACTTTTACTCTCCACATTCTGATCCCTGTGATTTTTACTCTGCACTCTGTTCTCTGTGATTTTTACTCGCTGCACTCTGCTCTCTGTGATTTCTACTTTCCGCACTGTGTTCTCTGTGATTTTTATTCTCCGCACTCTGCTTTCTCTGATTTTTAATCTCCGCACTCTTCTGTCTGTGATTTTTACACTCTGCACTCAGCTGTCTGTGATTTTTGTTCTCAGTACTCCATTTATAGTGATTTTTATTCTCCGCACTCTGCTTTCTCTGATTTTTAATCTCCGCACTCTTCTGTCTGTGATTTTTACACTCTGCACTCAGCTGTCTGTGATTTTTGTTCTCAGTACTCCATTTATAGTGATTTTTATTCTCCGCACTCTGCTCTATGTGATTTCTACTCTGTGGACTCTGTTCTCTCTGATTTTTAATCTCCGCACTCTGCTCTCTGTGATTTTTCTTCTCTGCACTCAGCTCTCTGTGATTTTTACTGTCTTCACTCTGCTCTCTGTCATATTTACTCTCCGCACTATGATCTCTATGATTTTTGCTCTCCGCACTCTGATCTCGGTGATTTTTGTTCTCTGCTCTCTGCTCTCTGTAATTTTTATTATCAGCACTCCATTTATAGTGAATTTTACTCTCCGCACTCTGCCCTCTGAGATTTTTACTCTCTGTACTCTGCTCTCTGTGATTCTTACTCTCTGCACTCTGATCTCTGAGACTTTTACTCTCTGCACTCTGCTCTGTGTGATTTCTACTCTCTGCACTCCGTTCTCTGTGATTTTTATTCTCCGCTCTCTACTCTCTCTGATTTTTAATCTCCGCACGCTGCTCTCACAGATTTTTAATCTCTGCACTCTGCTTTCTGTCATTTTTACTCTCTGCACTCAGCTGTCTGTGATTTTTACTCTCTGCCCTCGGCACTCTGTGATTTTTACTCTCTGTACTCTGCTCTCTGTGATGTTTACACTCCACAATCTGTTCTCTGTGATTTTTGCAGTCTGCACTCTGTTCTCTGTTATTTTTACACTCTGCACTCTGATCTCTGTGATTTTCACTCTCTTCACTCTGCCCTCTGAGATTTTTACTCTCTGCACTCACTCTCTGTGATTTCTACTCTCTGCACTCTGTTCTCTGTGATTTTTATTCTCCGCACTCTGCTCTCTCTGATTTTTACTCTCCGCACTCTGCTCTCTGTGATGTTTAATCTCTGCACTGTGCTCTCTGATATTTTTACTCTCCGCACTCTGATTTCTATGATTTTTGCTCTCCGCACTCTGATCTCGGTGATTTTTGTTCTCTGCTCTCTGCTCTCTGTAAGTTTTATTATCAGCACTCCATTTATAGTGAATTTTACTCTCCGCACTCTGCCCTCTGAGATTTTTACTCTCTGTACTCTTCTCTCTGTGATTTCTACACTCCACACTCTGTTCTCTGTGATTTTTAATCTCCGAACTCTGCTCTCTCTGATTTTTCATCTCTGCACTCAGCTCTCTGTGATTTTTACTCTCTGTACTCTGCTTTCTGTGATATTTACTTCCTGCCCTGTGATCTCTGTAACTTTTACTCTCCACATTCTGATCTCTGTGATTTTTACTCTGCACTCTGTTCTCTGTGATTTTTACTCGCTGCACTCTGCTCTCTGTGATTTCTACTGTCCGCACTCTGTTCTCTGTGATTTTTATTCTCCGCACTCTGCTCTCCCTGATTTTTAATCTCCGCACTCTGCTGTCTGTGATTTTTACACTCTGCACTCAGCTGTCTGTGATTTTTGTTCTCAGTACTCCATTTATAGTGATTTTTATTCTCCGCACTCTGCTCTATGTGATTTCTACTCTGTGGACTCTGTTCTCTCTGATTTTTAATCTCCGCACTCTGCTCTCTGTGATTTTTCCTCTCTGCACTCAGCTCTCTGTGATTTTTACTGTCTTCACTCTGCTCTCTGTCATATTTACTCTCCGCACTCTGATCTCTATGATTTTTGCTCTCCGCACTCTGATCTCGGTGATTTTTGTTCTCTGCTCTCTGCTCTCTGTAATTTTTATTATCAGCACTCCATTTATAGTGAATTTTACTCTCCGCACTCTGCCCTCTGAAATTTTTACTCTCTGTACTCTGCTCTCTGTGATTTCTACTCTCCGCACTCTGTTCTCTGTGATTTTTATTCTCCGCACTCTGCTCTCTCTGATATTTAATCTCCGCACTCTGCTCTCTGTGATTTTTACGCTCTGCACTCAGCTGTCTGTGATTTTTACTCTCTGCACTCGGGACTCTGTGATTTTTACTCTCTGTACTCTGCGCTCTGTGATTTTTACTCTCTGCAGTCTAATTTCTGTGATTTTCACTCTCTGCACTCTGCGCTCTGTGATTTTTACTCTCTGCACTCTGATTTCTGTGATTTTTACTCTCCCCAGTCTGTTCTCTGTGATTTTTACTCTCTGCACTATGTCGTCTGTGATTATTACTCTTTGCACTCTGTTCACTGTGATTTTTTCTCCCTTCACTCTGTTCTCTGTGATTTTTACTCTCTGCACTCTTCTGTCTGTGATTTTTACACTCCGCACTCTGCTCTCTGTGATTTCTACTCTCTGTACTCTGCTTTCTGTGATTTTTATTCTCCTCACTCTGCTCTCTGTGATATTTACTTTCTGCACTCTAATCGCTGAAACTTTTACTCTCCGCACTCTGCTTTCTGTGATTGCTACTCTCTGCACTCTGTTCTCTGTTATTTTTACTCTCTGCACTCAGCTCTCTTTGATTTTTAATCTCCGCACTCTGCTCTCCGTGATTTTTACTCGCTGTACTCAGCTCTCTGTGATTTTTACTCTCCGCACCCTGCTCTCTGTGATTTTTAATGTCTGCACTATGCTCTCTGTGATTTTTACTCTCTGCACTCTGTTCTCTGTGACTTTTGCTCTCCGGACTCTGATCTTTGTGAGTTTTACTCTCTGCCCTCTGCTCTCTGTGATCTTTACACTCTGCCCTCAGCTCTGTGTGATTTTTACTCTATGCACTCTGTTCACTGTGATTTTTGCTCTCTGCACTCAGCTCTCCGTTATTCCTAATCTCTACACTCTGATCTCTGTGATTTTTATTCTCTGCAATCCGTTCACTGTTATTTTGACTCTCCACACCCTGATCTCTGTGACTTTTACTCTCTTCAATCTGCTCTCTGTAATTTTTACTCTCTGCACACTTCTCTCTGTGATTTTTACACTCCGCACTCTGCTTTCTGTGATTTTTTCTCTCTTCAATCTGCTCTCTGTAATTTTTACTCTCTGCACACTTCTCTCTGTGATGGTTACTCTCTGTACTCTGTTTTCTGTGATTTTTACTCTCCTCACTCTTCTCTCTGCGATATTTACTTCCTGCACCTGATCTCTGTAACTTTTACTCTCCGCACTCTGATCTCTGTGATTTTTACTCTCCGCACTCTGCTCTCTGTGATTTTTAATCTCTGAACTGTGCTCTCTGATATTTTTATTCTCTGCACTCTGCTCTCTGTGATTTTTACTCTCTCCACTCTGCTCTCTGTGATATTTACTTTCTGCACTCTGATCTCTGTAACTTTTACTCTCCGCACTCTGATCTCTAACATTTTTATTCGCTGCACTCTGCTCTCTGTGAGTTTTAGTCGCAACACTCCATTCTCAGTGATCTTTACTCTCTGCACTCTGCCCTCTGAGATTTTTACTCTCTGCACTCTTCTCCCTGTGATTTCTACTCTCTGCACTCTGTTCTCTGCGATTTTTATTCACCGCACTCTGCTCTCTCTGATTTTTCATCTCCGCACTCTGCTCTCTGTGATTTTTACTCCCTGCACTCAGCTGTCTGTTATTTTTACTCTCTGCACTCGGCACTCTGTGATTTTTACTCTCTGTACGCTGCTCTCTGTGATTTTCACTCTCTTCACTCTGCGCTCTGAGATTTTTACTCTCTGCACTTTGCTCTCTGTGACATTTACTCTGTGTGCACTGTTCTCTGCGATTTTTACTCTCCCCACTCTGTTCTCTGTTATTTTTACTCTCTGCACTCAGCTCTCTTTGATTATTAATCTCCTCACTCTGTTCTCTGTGATTTATACTCTCTGCACTCTTCTGTCTGTGATTTTTACACTCCGCACTCTGCTCTCTGTGATTTTTACTCTCCACACACTGTTCTCTGTGATGGTTACTCTCTGCACTCTGCTCTCTGTGATTTTTAATCTCTGCACTCAGCTCTCTGTGATTTTTACTCTCTGCTCTCGGCACTCTGTGATTTTTACTCTCTGTACTCTGATTTCTGTGATTTTTATTCTCCTCACTTTGCTCTCTGTGATATTTACTTTCTGCACTCTGATCTCTGTAACTTTTACTCTCCGCACTCTGTTTTCTGTGATTGTTACTCTCTGCACTCTGTTCTCTGTGATTTTTACTCGCTGCACTCAGATCTCTGTGATATTTACTCTCCGCACTCTGCTCTCTGTAATTTCTACTGTCCACACTCTGTTCTCTGTGATTTTTATTCTCCGCACTCTGCTCTCTCTGATTTTAATCTGCGCACTCTGCTGTCTGTGATTTTTACACTCTGCACTCAGCTGTCTGTTATTTTTTTTCTCAATACTCCATTGATAGTGATTTTTACTCTCTGCCCTCTGCTCTCTGTGATTTCTACTGTCCGCACTCTGTTCTCTGTGATTTTAATTCTCCGCTCTCTGCTCTCTCTGATTTTTAATCTCCACACTCTGCTGTCTGTGATTTTTACATTCCGCACTCTGCTCTCTGTGATTTTTAATCTCTGCACTCAGGTCTCTGTGATTTTTACTGTCTTCACTCATCTCTTTGTCATATTTACTTTCTGCACTCTGATCTCTGTAACTTTTGTTCTCCGCACTCTGATCTCGGTGATTTTTATTCTCTGCTCTCTGCTCTCTGTAAGTTTTATTATCAGCACTCCATTTATAGTGAATTTTACTCTCCGCACTCAGCCCTCTGAGATTTTTACTCTCTGTACTCTGCTCTCTGTGATTTCTACTCTCCGCACTCTGTTCTCTGTGATTTTTATTCTCCGCACTCTGCTCTCTCTGATTTTTAATCTCCACAATCTGCTCTCTGTGATTTTTACACTCTGCACTCAGCTGTCTGTGATTTTTACTCTCTGCACTCGGGACTCTGTGATTTTTACTCTCTGTACTCTGCTGTCTGTGATCTTTACTCACCGCACTCTGCTGTCTGTGATTTTTACTGTCCGCACTCTATTCTCTGAGATTTTTACACTCTGCACTCTGTTTTCTGTCATTTTTACTGTCCACACTCTGCGCTCTGTGATTTTTACTCTCTGCAGTCTAATTTCTGTGATTTTCACTCTCTGCACTCTGCGCTCTGTGATTTTTCCTCTCTGCACTCTGATTTCTGTGATTTTTGCTATCCCCAGTCTGTTCTCTGTTATTTTTACTCCCTGCACTCAGCTCTCTTTGATGTTTAATCTCTGCTCTATACTCTCTGTGATTTTTACTCTCTGCACTCGGCACTCTGTGATTTTTACTCTCTGTACTCTGTTCTCTGTGATTTTTACTCTCTCCACTCTGCTCTCTGTGATATTTACTTTCTGCACTCTGATCTCTGTAACTTTTACTCTCCGCATTCTGATCTCTATGATTTTTATTCTCTGCACTCTGCTCTCTGTGATTTTTATTCGCAACACTCCATTCTCAGTGATTTTTACTCTCTGCACTCTGCCCTCTGAGATTTTTACTCTCTGCACTCTTCTCCCTGTGATTTCTACTCTCTGCACTCTGTTCTCTGCGATTTTTGTTCACCGCACTCTGCTCTCTCTGATTTTTCATCTCCGCACTCTGCTCTCTATGATTTTTACTCCCTGCACTCAGCGGTCTGTTATTTTTACTCTCTGCACTCGGCACTCTGTGGTTTTTACTCTCTGTACGCTGCTCTCTGTGATTTTCACTCTCTTCACTCTGCGCTCTGAGATTTTTACTCTCTGCACTTTGCTCTCTGTGATATTTACTCTGTGTACACTGTTCTCTGTGATTTTTACTCTCCCCACTCTGTTCTCTGTTATTTTTACTCTCTGCACTCAGCTCTCTTTGATTTTTAATCTCCGCACTCTGCTCTCCGTGATTTTTACTCGCTGTACTCAGCTCTCTGTGATTTTTACTCTCCGCACCCTGCTCTCTGTGATTTTTAATGTCTGCACTATGCTCTCTGTGATTTTTACTCTCTGCACTCTGTTCTCTGTGACTTTTGCTCTCCGGACTCTGATCTTTGTGAGTTTTACTCTCTGCCCTCTGCTCTCTGTGATCTTTACACTCTGCCCTCAGCTCTGTGTGATTTTTACTCTATGCACTCTGTTCACTGTGATTTTTGCTCTCTGCACTCAGCTCTCCGTTATTCCTAATCTCTACACTCTGATCTCTGTGATTTTTATTCTCTGCAATCCGTTCACTGTTATTTTGACTCTCCACACCCTGATCTCTGTGATTTTTACTCTCTTCAATCTGCTCTCTGTAATTTTTACTCTCTGCACACTTCTCTCTGTGATGGTTACTCTCTGTACTCTGCTTTCTGTGATTTTTACTCTCCTCACTCTTCTCTCTGCGATATTTACTTCCTGCACCTGATCTCTGTAACTTTTACTCTCCGCACTCTGATCTCTGTGATTTTTACTCTCCGCACTCTGCTCTCTGTGATTTTTAATCTCTGAACTGTGCTCTCTGATATTTTTATTCTCTGCACTCTGCTCTCTGTGATTTCTACTGTCCGCACACTGTTCTCTCTGATTTTTAATCTCCGCACTCTGCTGTCTGTGATTTTCACACTCTGCACTCAGCTGCCTGTGATTATTGTTCTCAGTACTTCATTCATAGTGATTTTTATTCTCCGCATGCTGCTCTATGTGATTTCTACTCTGTGGAATCTGTTCTCTCTGAATTTTAATCTCCGCACTCTGCTCTCTGTGATTTTTCCTCTCTGCACTCAGCTCTCTGTGATTTTTACTGTCTTCACTCTGCTCTCTGTCATATTTACTTTCTGCACTCTGATCTCTGTAACTTTTACTCTCCGCACTCTGATGTCTATGATTTTTGCTCTCCGCACTCTGATCTCGGTGATTTTTGTTCTCTGCTCTCTGCTCTCTGTAAGTTTTATTATCAGCACTCCATTTATAGAGAATTTTACTCTCCGCACTCTGCCCTCTGAGATTTTTAATCTCCGCACTCTGCTCTCTGTGATTTCTACTCTCCGCACTCTGTTGTCTGTGATTTTTATTCTCCGCACTCTGCTCTCTCTGATTTTTCATCTCCGCACTCTGCTCTCTGTGATTTTTACTCCCTGCACTCAGCTGTCTGTGATTTTTACTCTCTGCACTCGGCACTCTGTGATTTTTACTCTCTGTACGCTGCCCTCTGTGATTTCTACTCTCCGCACTCTGTTCTCTGTGATTTTTATTCTCCGCACTCTGCTCTCTCTGATTTTTAATCTCCGCACTCTGCTCTCTGTGATCTTTACTCACCGCATTCTGCTGTCAGTGATATTTACTCTCCGCACTCTATTCTCTGAGATTTTTACTCTCTGCACTCTGCTCTCTGTGATTTCTACTCTCTGCACTCTGTTCTCTGTGATTTTTATTCTCCGCACTCTGCACTCTCTGATTTTTAATCTCTGCACTCAGCTCTCTGTGATTTTTACTCTCTGCACTCGGCACTCTGTGATTTTTACTCTCTGTACTCTGCTTTCTGTGATTTTTACCGTCTGCACTCTCTTCTCCGTTATTTTTAATCTCTGCACTCTGATCTCTGTGATTTTCACTCTCTTCACACTGCCCTCTGAGAGTTTTACTCTCTGCACCTCTGCTCTCTGTGATATTTACTCTCTGCACTCGGCACTCTGTGATTTTTACTCTCTGTACTCCGGTTTCTGTGATTTTTACTCTCCTCACTCTGCTCTCTGTGATATTTACTTTCTGCACTCTGATCTCTGTAACTTTTACTCTCCGCACTCTGATCTCTGTGAGTTTTACTCTCTGCGCTCTGTTCTGTGTGATTTTTACTCGCAGCACTCAGATCTCTGTGATTTTTACTCTCCGCACTCTGCTCTCTGTGACGTTTAATCGCTGCACTGTGCTCTCTGATATTTTCACTCTCTGCAATCTGGTCTCTGTGATTTCTACTGTCCGCACTCTGTTCTCTGTGATTTTTATTCTCCGCACTCTGCTCTCTCTGATTTTTAATCTCCGCACTCTGCTGTCTGTAATTTTTACACTCTCCACTCAGCTGTCTGTGATTTTTGTTCTCAGTACTCCATTCATAGTGATTTTTATTCTCCGCACTCTGCTCTATGTGATTTGTACTCTGTGGACTCTGTTCTCTCTGATTTTTAATCTCCGCACTCTGCTGTCTGTGATATTTACTTTCTGCACTCTGATCTCTGTAACTTTTACTCACGCACTCTGCTTTCTGTGATTTCTAGTCTCTGCACTCTGTCCTCTGTGACTTTTACTCGCTGCACTCAGATCTCTGTGATTTTTACTCTCCGCACTCTGCTCTCTGTGATTTTTAATCCTGCACTGTGCTCTCTGATATTTTTACTCTCTGCACTCTGCTCTCCGTGATTTTTAATCTCCGCAGACTGTTCTCTGTGATGGTTACTCTCTGCACTCTGTTCTCTGTGATTTTTATTCTCCGCACTCTGCTCTCTCTGATGTTTAATCTCTGCACTCAGCTGTCTGTGATTTTTACTCTCTGCACTCGGCACTCTGTGATTTTTACTCTCTGTACTCTGCTTTCTGTGATTTTTACTCTCCTCACTCTGCTCTCTGTGATATTTACTTTCTGCACTCTGATATCTGTAACTTTTACTCTCCGCACTCTGCTTTCTGTGATTTTTACTCTCTGTACTCTGTTCTCTGTGATTTTTACTCGCTGCACTCAGATCTCTGTGATTTTTACTCTCCACACTCTGCTCTCTGTGATTTTTATTCTCTGCACTGTGCTCTCTGATATTTTTATTCTCTCCACTCTGCTCTCTGTGATTTTTACTCTGCAAATTCTGCTCTCTGTGATTTTTACTCTCCACATACTGTTCTCTGTGATGGTTACTCTCTGCACTCTGCCCTCTGAGATTTTTACTCTCTGCACTCTGCTGTCTGTGATTTCTACTCTCTGCACTCTGTTCTCTGCGATTTTTATTCTCCGCACTCTGCTCTCTCTGATTTTTCATCTCCGCACTCTGCTGTCTGTGATTTTAACTCCCTGCACTCAGCTGTCTGTGATTTTTACTCTCTGCACTCTGCTCTCTGATTTTTACTCTCCGCACTCTGCTCTCTGTGATGTTTAATCTCTGCACTGTGCTCTCTGATATTTTTACTCTCCGCACTCTGATCTCTATGATTTTTGCTCTCCGCACTCTGATCTCGGTGATTTTTGTTCTCTGCTCTCTGCTCTCTGTAAGTTTTATTATCAGCACTCCATTTATAGTGAATTTTACTCGCCGCACTCTGCCCTCTGAGATTTTTACTCTCTGTACACTTCTCTCTGTGATTTCCACTCTCCACACTCTGTTCTCTGTGATTTTTAATCTCCGAACTCTGCTCTCTCTGATTTTTCATCTCTGCACTCAGCTCTCTGTGATTTTTACTCTCTGCATTTGGCACTCTGTGATTTTTACTCTCTGTACTCTGCTTTCTGTGATATTTACTTCCTGCACTGTGATCTCTGTAACTTTTACTCTCCACATTCTGATCTCTGTGATTTTTACTCTGCACTCTGTTCTCTGTGATTTTTACTCTCTGCACTCTGCTCTCTGTGATTTCTACTGTCCGCACTGTGTTCTCTGTGATTTTTATTCTCCACACTCTGCTCTCTCTGATTTTTAATCTCTGCACTCAGCTCTCTGTGATTTTTACTCTCTTCCCTTTGCTCTCTGTGATATTTACTTCCTGCACACTGATCTCTGTAACTTTTACTCTCCGCACTCTGATCTCTGTGATTTTTACTCTCTGCACTCTGTTCTCTGTGATTTTTACTCGCTGCACTCAGATCGCTGTGATTTTTACTCTCTGCACTCTGCTCTCTCTGATTTTTACTCTCCGCACTCTGCTCTCTGTGATGTTTAATCTCTGCACTGTGCTCTCTGATATTTTTACTCTCCGCATTCTGATCTCTATGATTTTTGCTCTCCGCACTCTGATCTCGGTGATTTTTGTTCTCTGCTCTCTGCTCTCTGTAAGTTTTATTATCAGCACTCCATTTATAGTGAATTTTACTCTCCGCACTCTGCCCTCTGAGATTTTTACTCTCTGTACTCTTCTCTCTGTGATTTCTACTGTCCACACTCTGTTCTCTGTGATTTTTAATCTCCGAACTCTGCTCTCTCTGATTTTTCATCTCTGCACTCAGCTCTCTGTGATTTTTACTCTCCTTACTCTGCTCTCTGTGATATTTACTCTCTGCACTCGGGACTCTGTGATTTTTACTCTCTGTACTCTGCTCTCTGTGATCTTTACTCACCGCTCTCTGCTGTCTGTGATTTTTACTCTCCGCACTCTATTCTCTGAGATTTTTACACTCTGCACTCTGTTTTCTGTCATTTTTACTCTCTGTACTCTGCGCTCTGTGATTTTTACTCTCTGCAGTCTAATTTCTGTGATTTTCACTCTCTGCACTCTGCGCTCTGTGATTTTTACTCTCTGCACTCTGATTTCTGTGATTTTTACTCTCCCCAGTCTGTTCTCTGTGATTTTTACTCTCTGCACTATGTCGTCTGTGATTATTACTCTTTGCACTCTGTTCACTGTGATTTTTTCTCCCTTCACTCTGTTCTCTGTGATTTTTACTCTCTGCACTCTTCTGTCTGTGATTTTTACACTCCGCACTCTGCTCTCTGTGATTTTTACTCTCCGCACAGTGTTCTCTGTGATGGTTACTCTCTGCACTCTGCTGTCTGTGATATTTACTTTCTGCACTCTAATCTCTGAAACTTTTACTCTCCGCACCCTGCTCTCTGTGATTTTTAATGTCTGCACTATGCTCTCTGTGATTTTTACTCTCTGCACTCTGTTCTCTGTGACTTTTGCTCTCCGGACTCTGATCTTTGTGAGTTTTACTCTCTGCCCTCTGCTCTCTGTGATCTTTACACTCTGCCCTCAGCTCTGTGTGATTTTTACTCTATGCACTCTGTTCACTGTGATTTTTGCTCTCTGCACTCAGCTCTCCGTTATTCCTAATCTCTACACTCTGATCTCTGTGATTTTTATTCTCTGTAATCCGTTGACTGTTATTTTGACTCTCCACACCCTGATCTCTGTGACTTTTACTCTCTTCAATCTGCTCTCTGTAATTTTTACTCTCTGCACACTTCTCTCTGTGATTTTTACACTCCGCACTCTGCTTTCTGTGATTTTTACTCTCTTCAATCTGCTCTCTGTAATTTTTACTCTCTGCACACTTCTCTCTGTGATGGCTATTGTCCGCACTCTGTTCTCTGTGATTTTTATTCTCCGCACTCTGCTCTCTCTGATTTTTAATCTCTGCGCTCAGCTCTCTGTGATTTTTACTCTCTTCCCTTTGCTCTCTGTGATATTTACTTCCTGCACACTGATCTCTGTAACTTTTACTCTCCGCACTCTGATCTCTGTGATTTTTACTCTCTGCACTCTGTTCTCTGTGATTTTTACTCGCTGCACTCAGATCTCTGTGATTTTTACTCTCTGCACTCTGCTCTCTCTGATTTTTACTCTCCGCACTCTGCTCTCTGTGATGTTTAATCTCTGCACTGTGCTCTCTGATATTTTTACTCTCCGCACTCTGATCTCTATGATTTTTGCTCTCCGCACTCTGATCTCGGTGATTTTTGTTCTCTGCTCTCTGCTCTCTGTAAGTTTTATTATCAGCACTCCATTTATAGTGAATTTTACTCTCCGCACTCTGCCCTCTGAGATTTTTACTCTCTGTACTCTTCTCTCTGTGATTTCTACTCTCCACACTCTGTTCTCTGTGATTTTTAATCTCCGAACTCTGCTCTCTCTGATTTTTCATCTCTGCACTCAGCTCTCTGTGATTTTTACTCTCCTTACTCTGCTCTCTGTGATATTTACTCTCTGCACTCGGGACTCTGTGATTTTTACTCTCTGTACTCTGCTCTCTGTGATCTTTACTCACCGCTCTCTGCTGTCTGTGATTTTTACTCTCCGCACTCTATTCTCTGAGATTTTTACACTCTGTACTCTGTTTTCTGTCATTTTTACTCTCTGTACTCTGCGCTCTGTGATTTTTACTCTCTGCAGTCTAATTTCTGTGATTTTCACTCTCTGCACTCTGCGCTCTGTGATTTTTACTCTCTGCACTCTGATTTCTGTGATTTTTACTCTCCCCAGTCTGTTCTCTGTGATTTTTACTCTCTGCACTATGTCGTCTGTGATTATTACTCTTTGCACTCTGTTCACTGTGATTTTTTCTCCCTTCACTCTGTTCTCTGTGATTTTTACTCTCTGCACTCTTCTGTCTGTGATTTTTACACTCCGCACTCTGCTCTCTGTGATTTTTACTCTCCGCACAGTGTTCTCTGTGATGGTTACTCTCTGCACTCTGCTCTCTGTGATTTCTACTCTCTGTACTCTGCTTTCTGTGATTTTTATTCTCCTCACTCTGCTCTCTGTGATATTTACTTTCTGCACTCTAATCTCTGAAACTTTTACTCTCCGCACTCTGCTTTCTGTGATTGCTACTCTCTGCACTCTGTTCTCTGTTATTTTTACTCTCTGCACTCAGCTCTCTTTGATTTTTAATCTCCGCACTCTGCTCTCCGTGATTTTTACTCGCTGTACTCAGCTCTCTGTGATTTTTACTCTCCGCACCCTGCTCTCTGTGATTTTTAATGTCTGCACTATGCTCTCTGTGATTTTTACTCTCTGCACTCTGTTCTCTGTGACTTTTGCTCTACGGACTCTGATCTTTGTGAGTTTTACTCTCTGCCCTCTGCTCTCTGTGATCTTTACACTCTGCCCTCAGCTCTGTGTGATTTTTACTCTATGCACTCTGTTCACTGTGATTTTTGCTCTCTGCACTCAGCTCTCCGTTATTCCTAATCTCTACACTCTGATCTCTGTGATTTTTATTCTCTGCAATCCGTTCACTGTTATTTTGACTCTCCACACCCTGATCTCTGTGACTTTTACTCTCTTCAATCTGCTCTCTGTAATTTTTACTCTCTGCACACTTCTCTCTGTGATTTTTACACTCCGCACTCTGCTTTCTGTGATTTTTACTCTCTTCAATCTGCTCTCTGTAATTTTTACTCTCTGCACACTTCTCTCTGTGATGGTTACTCTCTGTACTCTGTTTTCTGTGATTTTTACTCTCCTCACTCTTCTCTCTGCGATATTTACTTCCTGCACCTGATCTCTGTAACTTTTACTCTCCGCACTCTGATCTCTGTGATTTTTACTCTCCGCACTCTGCTCTCTGTGATTTTTAATCTCTGAACTGTGCTCTCTGATATTTTTATTCTCTGCACTCTGCTCTCTGTGATTTTTACACTCTCCACTCTGCTCTCTGTGATATTTACTTTCTGCACTCTGATCTCTGTAACTTTTACTCTCCGCACTCTGATCTCTAACATTTTTATTCGCTGCACTCTGCTCTCTGTGAGTTTTAGTCGCAACACTCCATTCTCAGTGATTTTTACTCTCTGCACTCTGCCCTCTGAGATTTTTACTCTCTGCACTCTTCTCCCTGTGATTTCTACTCTCTGCACTCTGTTCTCTGCGATTTTTATTCACCGCACTCTGCTCTCTCTGATTTTTCATCTCCGCACTCTGCTCTCTGTGATTTTTACTCCCTGCACTCAGCTGTCTGTTATTTTTACTCTCTGCACTCGGCACTCTGTGATTTTTACTCTCTGTACGCTGCTCTCTGTGATTTTCACTCTCTTCACTCTGCGCTCTGAGATTTTTACTCTCTGCACTTTGCTCTCTGTGATATTTACTCTGTGTGCACTGTTCTCTGTGATTTTTACTCTCCCCACTCTGTTCTCTGTTATTTTTACTCTCTGCACTCAGCTCTCTTTGATTTTTAATCTCCACACTCTGTTCTCTGTGATTTTTACTCTCTGCACTCTTCTGTCTGTGATTTTTACACTCCGCACTCTGCTCTCTGTGATTTTTACTCTCCGCACACTGTTCTCTGTGATGGTTACTCTCTGCACTCTGCTCTCTGTGATTTTTAATCTCTGCACTCAGCTCTCTGTAATTTTTACTCTCTGCACTCGGCACTCTGTGATTTTTACTCTCTGTACTCTGCTTTCTGTGATTTTTATTCTCCTCACTCTGCTCTCTGTGATATTTACTTTCTGCACTCTGATCTCTGTAACTTTTACTCTCCGCACTCTGCTTTCTGTGATTGCTACTCTCTGCACTCTGTTCTCTGTGATTTTTACTCGCTGCACTCAGATCTCTGTGATATTTACTCTCCGCACTCTGCTCTCTGTGATTTCTACTGTCCACACTCTGTTCTCTGTGATTTTTATTCTCCGCACTCTGCTCTCTCTGATTTTAATCTGCGCACTCTGCTGTCTGTGATTTTTACACTCTGCACTCAGCTGTCTGTGATTTTTTTTCTCAATACTCCATTGATAGTGATTTTTACTCTCTGCCCTCTGCTCTCTGTGATTTCTACTTTCCGCACTCTGTTCTCTGTGATTTTAATTCTCCGCTCTCTGCTCTCTCTGATTTTTAATCTCCACACTCTGCTCTCTGTGATTTTTAATCTCTGCACTCAGGTCTCTGTGATTTTTACTGTCTTCACTCATCTCTTTGTCATATTTACTTTCTGCACTCTGATCTCTGTAACTTTTGTTCTCCGCACTCTGATCTCGGTGATTTTTATTCTCTGCTCTCTGCTCTCTGTAAGTTTTATTATCAGCACTCCATTTATAGTGAATTTTACTCTCCGCACTCAGCCCCCTGAGATTTTTACTCTCTGTACTCTGCTCTCTGTGATTTCTACTCTCCGCACTCTGTTCTCTGTGATTTTTATTCTCCACACTCTGCTCTCTCTGATTTTTAATCTCCACAATCTGCTCTCTGTGATTTTTACACTCTGCACTCAGCTGTCTGTGATTTTTACTCTCTGCACTCGGGACTCTGTGATTTTTACTCTCTGTACTCTGCTCTCTGTGATCTTTACTCACCGCACTCTGCTGTCTGTGATTTTTACTGTCCGCACTCTATTCTCTGAGATTTTTACACTCTGCACTCTGTTTTCTGTCATTTTTACTGTCCACACTCTGCGCTCTCTGATTTTTACTCTCTGCAGTCTAATTTCTGTGATTTTCACTCTCTGCACTCTGCGCTCTGTGATTTTTCCTCTCTGCACTCTGATTTCTGTGATTTTTGCTATCCCCAGTCTGTTCTCTGTTATTTTTACTCCCTGCACTCAGTTCTCTTTCATGTTTAATCTCTGCTCTATACTCTCTGTGATTTTTACTCTCTGCACTCGGCACTCTGTGATTTTTACTCTCTGTACGCTGCTCTCTGTGATTTTCACTCTCTTCACTCTGCGCTCTGAGATTTTTACTCTCTGCACTTTGCTCTCTGTGATATTTACTCTGTGTACACTGTTCTCTGTGATTTTTACTCTCCCCACTCTGTTCTCTGTTATTTTTACTCTCTGCACTCAGCTCTCTTTGATTTTTAATCTCCGCACTCTGCTCTCCGTGATTTTTACTCGCTGTACTCAGCTCTCTGTGATTTTTACTCTCCGCACCCTGCTCTCTGTGATTTTTAATGTCTGCACTATGCTCTCTGTGATTTTTACTCTCTGCACTCTGTTCTCTGTGACTTTTGCTCTCCGGACTCTGATCTTTGTGAGTTTTACTCTCTGCCCTCTGCTCTCTGTGATCTTTACACTCTGCCCTCAGCTCTGTGTGATTTTTACTCTATGCACTCTGTTCACTGTGATTTTTGCTCTCTGCACTCAGCTCTCCGTTATTCCTACTCTCTACACTCTGATCTCTGTGATTTTTATTCTCTGCAATCCGTTCACTGTTATTTTGACTCTCCACACCCTGATCTCTGTGATTTTTACTCTCTTCAATCTGCTCTCTGTAATTTTTACTCTCTGCACACTTCTCCCTGTGATTTTTACACTCCGCACGCTGCTTTCTGTGATTTTTACTCTCTTCAATCTGCTCTCTGTAATTTTTACTCTCTGCACACTTCTCTCTGTGATTTTTACACTCCGCACTCTGCTTTCTGTGATTTTTACTCTCTTCAATCTGCTCTCTGTAATTTTTACTCTCTGCACACTTCTCTCTGCGATATTTACTTCCTGCACCTGATCTCTGTAACTTTTTCTCTCCGCACTCTGATCTCTGTGATTTTTACTCTCCGCACTCTGCTCTCTGTGATTTTTAATCTCTGAACTGTGCTCTCTGATATTTTTACTCTCTGCACTCTGTTCTCTGTGATTTTTATTCTCCGCACTCTGCTCTCTCTGATTTTTATTCTCTGCACTCAGCTCTCTGTGATTTTTACTCTCTGCACTCGGCACTCTGTGATTTTTACTCTCTGTACTCTGCTTTCTGTGATTTTTACTCTCCTCACTCTGCTCTCTGTGATATTTACTTTCTGCACTCTGATCTCTGTAACTTTTACTCTCCGCACTCTGCTTTCTGTGATTTTTACTCTCTGCACTCTGTTCTCTGTGATTTTTACTCGCTGCACTCAGATCTCTGTGATTTTTACTCTCCACACTCTGCTCTCTGTGATTTTTAATCTCTGCACTGTGCTCTCTGATATTTTTAATCTCCGCACTCTGCTCTCTGTGATTTCTACTCTCCACACTCTGTTGTCTGTGATTTTTATTCTCCGCACTCTGCTCTCTCTGATTTTTCATCTCCGCACTCTGCTGTCTGTGATTTTTACTCCCTGCACTCAGCTGTCTGTGATTTTCACTCTCTGTACGCTGCTCTCTGTGATTTTCACTCTCTGCACTCTGCCCTCTGAGATTTTTACTCTCTGCAAGTAGCTCTCTGTGATTTTTACTTTCTTCACTCTGCGCTCTGTCATATTTGCATTCTGCACTCTGATCTCTGTAACTTTTACTCTCCGCACTCTGATCTCTATGATTTTGACTCTCCGCACTCTGATCTCTGTGATTTTTACTCCCTTCAATCTGCTGTCTGTAATTTTTACTCTCTGCACACTTCTCTCCTTTATTTTTACACTCTGCACTCTGCTTTCTGTGATTTTTACTCTGCCAATTCTGCTCTCTGTGATTTTTACTCTCCGCACTCTGGTTTCTTTGATTTTTAATCTCTGCACTCAGTTCTCTGTGATTTTTACTCTCCGCACTATGTTGTCTGTGATTATTACTATTTGAACTCTGTTCACTGTGATTTTTGCTCCCTGCACTCTGTTCACTGTGATTTTTACTCTCTGCACTCTTCTGTCTGTGATTTTTACACTCCGCACTCTGCTCTTTGTGTTTTTTACTCTCCGCACACTGTTCTCTGTGATGGTTACTCTCTGCACTCTGCTCTCTGTGTTTTCACTCTGCAAATTCTGCTCTCTGTGATTTTTACTCTCTGCACACTGTTCTCTGTGATGGTTACTCTCTGCATTCTGTTCTCGGTGATTTTTACAGTCTGCACTCTGTTCTCTGTGATTTTTACTCTCTACACTCTGATCTCTGTGATTTTTACTCTCTGCACTCTGATCTCTGAGACTTTTACTCTCTGCACACAGATGTGTTTTGATTTTAACTCTCCGCACTCTGATGTCTGTGATTTTTACTCTCCGCAGTCTGGTGTCTGTGATTTTTACTCTCTGCACTCCGTTCTCTGTGATTTTTATTCTCCGCTCTCTGCTCTCTCTGATTTTTAATCTCCACACTCTGCTCTCACTGATTTTTAATCTCCGCACTCTGCTTTCTGTGATTTTTACTCTCTGCACTCAGCTGTCTGTGATTTTTACTCTCTGCATTCGTCACTCTGTGAGTTTCACTCTCTGTACTCCGCTCTCTGTGATTTTTACTCACCACACTCTGTTCTCTGTGATTTTTACCGTCTGCACTCTGATCTCTGTAACTTTTACTCTCCGCACTCTGATCTCTATGATTTTGACTCTCCGCACTCTGATCTCTGTGATTTTTACTCTCCGCACTCTGGTCTCTTTGATTTTTACTCTCTTCCCTCTGTTCTCTGTAATTTTTAATCTCTGCACTCAGTTCTCTGTGATTTTTACTCTCCGCACTCTGGTCTCGGTGATTTTTACTCTCTGCACTCTGTTCTCTGTTATTTTTAATCTCTGCACTCAGTTCTGTGTGATTTTCACTCTCTGCACTATGTTGTCTGTGATTTTTACACTCCGCACTCTGCTCTCTCTGATTTTCGCTCTGCAAATTCTGCTCTCTGTGATTTTTACTCTCTGCACTCGTTACTCTGCGATTTTTACTCTCTGTACTCTGCTCTCTGTGATCTTTACTCAACGCACTCTGCTGTCTGTGATTTTTACTCTCCACAATCTATTCTCTGAGATTTTTACACTCCGCACTCTGCTCTCTGTGATTTTTACTCTCCGCACACTGTTCTCTGTGATGGTTACTCTCTGCACTCTGTTCCCGGTGATTTTTACAGTCTGCACTCTGTTCTCTGTGATTTTTACTCTCTGCACTCTGATCTCTGTGATTTTTACTCTCTGCACTCGTTACTCTGCGATTTTTACTCTCTGTACTCTGCTCTCTGTGATCTTTACTCAACGCACTCTGCTGTCTGTGATTTTTACTCTCCACAATCTATTCTCTGAGATTTTTACACTCCGCACTCTGCTCTCTGTGATTTTTACTCTCCGCACACTGTTCTCTGTGATGGTTACTCTCTGCACTCTGATCTCTGAGACTTTTACTCTCTGCACTCTGCTCTCTGTGATTTCTACTCTCTGCACTCTGATCTCTGTGATTTTTACTCTCTGCACTCTGATCTCTGAGACTTTTACTCTCTGCACTCTGCTCTCTGTGATTTCTACTCTCTGCACTCCGTTCTCTGTGATTTTTATTCTCCGCTCTCTACTCTCTCTGATTTTTAATCTCCGCACTCTGCTTTCTGTCATTTTTACTCTCTGCACTCAGCTGTCTGTGATTTTTACTCTCTGCACTCGGCACTCTATGATTTTTACTCTCTGTACTCTGCTCTCTGTGATTTTTACTCACCACACTGTGTTCTCTGTGATTTTTACCGTCTGCACTCTGTTCTCTGTTATTTTTACTCTCTGCACTCTGATCTCTGTGATTTTCACTCTCTTCACACTGCCCTCTGAGAGTTTTACTGTCTGCACTCTGCTCTCTGCGATATCTACTCTCTGCACTCTGTTCTCTGTGATTTTTAATCTCCGAACTCTGCTCTCTCTGATTTTTAATCTCGGCACTCAGCTCTCTGTGATTTTTACTCTCTGCACTCGCCACTCTGTGATTTTTACTCTCTGTACTCTGCTTTCTGTGATTTTTACTCTCCTCACTCTGCTCTCTGTGACATTTACTTTCTGCACTCTGATCTCTGTAACTTTTACTCTCTGCACTCTGATCTCTGTGATTTTTACTCTCTGCGCTCTGTTCTGTGTGATTTTTACTCGCTGCACTCAGATCTCTGTGATTTTTACTCTCCGCACTTTGCTCTCTGTGATGTTTAATCTCTGCAATGTACTCTCTGATATTTTTACTCTCTGCACTCTGCTCTCTGTGATTTCTACTGTCTGCACTCTGTTCTCTGTGATTTTTATTCTCCGCACTCTGCTCTCTCTGATTTTTAATCTCCGCACTCTGCTGTCTGTGATTTCTACACGCTGCACTCAGCTGTCTGTGATTTTTGTTCTCAGTACTCCATTCATAGTGATTTTTATTCTTCGCACTCTGCTCTATGTGATTTCTACTCTGTGGACTCTGTTCTCTCTGATTTTTAATCTCCGCACTCTGCTCTCTGTGATTTTTCCTCTCTGCACTCAGCTCTCTGTGATTTTTACTGTCTTCACTCTGCTCTCTGTCATATTTACTCTTCGCACTCTGATCTCTATGATTTTTGCTCTCCGCACTCTGATCTCGGTGATTTTTGTTCTCTGCTCTCTGCTCTCTGTAAGTTTTATTATCAGCACTCCATTTATAGTGAATTTTACTCTCCGCACTCTGCCCTCTGAAATTTTTACTCTCTGTACTCTGCTCTCTGTAAGTTTTATTATCAGCACTCCATTTATAGTGAATTTTACTCTCCGCACTCTGCCCTCTGAAATTTTTACTCTCTGTACTCTGCTCTATGTGATTTCTGCTCTCCGCACTCTGTTCTCTGTGATTTTTATTCTCCGCACTCTGCTCTCTCTGATTTTTAATCTCTGCACTCAGCTCTCTGTGATTTTTACTCTCTGCACTCGGCACTCTGTGATTTTTACTCTCTGTACTCTGCTTTCTGTGATTTTTACTCTCCTCACTCTGCTCTCTGTGATATTTACTTTCTGCACTCTGATCTCTGTAACTTTTACTCTCCGCACTCTGCTTTCTGTGATTTTTACTCTCTGCACTCTGTTCTCTGTGACTTTTACTCGCTGCACTCAGATCTCTGTGATTTTTACTCTCCCCACTCTGTTCTCTGTTATTTTTACTCTCTGCACTCAGCTCTCTTTGATTTTTAATCTCCGCACCCTGCTCTCTGTGATTTTTAATGTCTGCACTATGCTCTCTGTGATTTTTACTCTCTGCACTCTGTTCTCTGTGACTTTTGCTCTCCGGACTCTGATCTTTGTGAGTTTTACTCTCTGCCCTCTGCTCTCTGTGATCTTTACACTCTGCCCTCAGCTCTGTGTGATTTTTACTCTATGCACTCTGTTCACTGTGATTTTTGCTCTCTGCACTCAGCTCTCCGTTATTCCTACTCTCTACACTCTGATCTCTGTGATTTTTATTCTCTGCAATCCGTTCACTGTTATTTTGACTCTCCACACCCTGATCTCTGTGATTTTTACTCTCTTCAATCTGCTCTCTGTAATTTTTACTCTCTGCACACTTCTCCCTGTGATTTTTACACTCCGCACGCTGCTTTCTGTGATTTTTACTCTCTTCAATCTGCTCTCTGTAATTTTTACTCTCTGCACACTTCTCTCTGTGATTTTTACACTCCGCACTCTGCTTTCTGTGATTTTTACTCTCTTCAATCTGCTCTCTGTAATTTTTACTCTCTGCACACTTCTCTCTGCGATATTTACTTCCTGCACCTGATCTCTGTAACTTTTTCTCTCCGCACTCTGATCTCTGTGATTTTTACTCTCCGCACTCTGCTCTCTGTGATTTTTAATCTCTGAACTGTGCTCTCTGATATTTTTACTCTCTGCACTCTGTTCTCTGTGATTTTTATTCTCCGCACTCTGCTCTCTCTGATTTTTATTCTCTGCACTCAGCTCTCTGTGATTTTTACTCTCTGCACTCGGCACTCTGTGATTTTTACTCTCTGTACTCTGCTTTCTGTGATTTTTACTCTCCTCACTCTGCTCTCTGTGATATTTACTTTCTGCACTCTGATCTCTGTAACTTTTACTCTCCGCACTCTGCTTTCTGTGATTTTTACTCTCTGCACTCTGTTCTCTGTGATTTTTACTCGCTGCACTCAGATCTCTGTGATTTTTACTCTCCACACTCTGCTCTCTGTGATTTTTAATCTCTGCACTGTGCTCTCTGATATTTTTAATCTCCGCACTCTGCTCTCTGTGATTTCTACTCTCCACACTCTGTTGTCTGTGATTTTTATTCTCCGCACTCTGCTCTCTCTGATTTTTCATCTCCGCACTCTGCTGTCTGTGATTTTTACTCCCTGCACTCAGCTGTCTGTGATTTTCACTCTCTGTACGCTGCTCTCTGTGATTTTCACTCTCTGCACTCTGCCCTCTGAGATTTTTACTCTCTGCAAGTAGCTCTCTGTGATTTTTACTTTCTTCACTCTGCGCTCTGTCATATTTGCATTCTGCACTCTGATCTCTGTAACTTTTACTCTCCGCACTCTGATCTCTATGATTTTGACTCTCCGCACTCTGATCTCTGTGATTTTTACTCCCTTCAATCTGCTGTCTGTAATTTTTACTCTCTGCACACTTCTCTCCTTTATTTTTACACTCTGCACTCTGCTTTCTGTGATTTTTACTCTGCCAATTCTGCTCTCTGTGATTTTTACTCTCCGCACTCTGGTTTCTTTGATTTTTAATCTCTGCACTCAGTTCTCTGTGATTTTTACTCTCCGCACTATGTTGTCTGTGATTATTACTATTTGAACTCTGTTCACTGTGATTTTTGCTCCCTGCACTCTGTTCACTGTGATTTTTACTCTCTGCACTCTTCTGTCTGTGATTTTTACACTCCGCACTCTGCTCTTTGTGTTTTTTACTCTCCGCACACTGTTCTCTGTGATGGTTACTCTCTGCACTCTGCTCTCTGTGTTTTTACTCTGCAAATTCTGCTCTCTGTGATTTTTACTCTCTGCACACTGTTCTCTGTGATGGTTACTCTCTGCATTCTGTTCTCGGTGATTTTTACAGTCTGCACTCTGTTCTCTGTGATTTTTACTCTCTACACTCTGATCTCTGTGATTTTTACTCTCTGCACTCTGATCTCTGAGACTTTTACTCTCTGCACACAGATGTGTTTTGATTTTAACTCTCCGCACTCTGGTGTCTGTGATTTTTACTCTCCGCAGTCTGGTGTCTGTGATTTTTACTCTCTGCACTCCGTTCTCTGTGATTTTTATTCTCCGCTCTCTGCTCTCTCTTATTTTTAATCTCCACACTCTGCTCTCACTGATTTTTAATCTCCGCACTCTGCTTTCTGTGATTTTTACTCTCTGCACTCAGCTGTCTGTGATTTTTACTCTCTGCATTCGTCACTCTGTGAGTTTCACTCTCTGTACTCCGCTCTCTGTGATTTTTACTCACCACACTCTGTTCTCTGTGATTTTTACCGTCTGCACTCTGATCTCTGTAACTTTTACTCTCCGCACTCTGATCTCTATGATTTTGACTCTCCGCACTCTGATCTCTGTGATTTTTACTCTCCGCACTCTGGTCTCTTTGATTTTTACTCTCTTCCCTCTGTTCTCTGTAATTTTTAATCTCTGCACTCAGTTCTCTGTGATTTTTACTCTCCGCACTCTGGTCTCGGTGATTTTTACTCTCTGCACTCTGTTCTCTGTTATTTTTAATCTCTGCACTCAGTTCTGTGTGATTTTCACTCTCTGCACTATGTTGTCTGTGATTTTTACACTCCGCACTCTGCTCTCTCTGATTTTCGCTCTGCAAATTCTGCTCTCTGTGATTTTTACTCTCTGCACTCGTTACTCTGCGATTTTTACTCTCTGTACTCTGCTCTCTGTGATCTTTACTCAACGCACTCTGCTGTCTGTGATTTTTACTCTCCACAATCTATTCTCTGAGATTTTTACACTCCGCACTCTGCTCTCTGTGATTTTTACTCTCCGCACACTGTTCTCTGTGATGGTTACTCTCTGCACTCTGTTCCCGGTGATTTTTACAGTCTGCACTCTGTTCTCTGTGATTTTTACTCTCTGCACTCTGATCTCTGTGATTTTTACTCTCTGCACTCGTTACTCTGCGATTTTTACTCTCTGTACTCTGCTCTCTGTGATCTTTACTCAACGCACTCTGCTGTCTGTGATTTTTACTCTCCACAATCTATTCTCTGAGATTTTTACACTCCGCACTCTGCTCTCTGTGATTTTTACTCTCCGCACACTGTTCTCTGTGATGGTTACTCTCTGCACTCTGATCTCTGAGACTTTTACTCTCTGCACTCTGCTCTCTGTGATTTCTACTCTCTGCACTCTGATCTCTGTGATTTTTACTCTCTGCACTCTGATCTCTGAGACTTTTACTCTCTGCACTCTGCTCTCTGTGATTTCTACTCTCTGCACTCCGTTCTCTGTGATTTTTATTCTCCGCTCTCTACTCTCTCTGATTTTTAATCTCCGCACTCTGCTTTCTGTCATTTTTACTCTCTGCACTCAGCTGTCTGTGATTTTTACTCTCTGCACTCGGCACTCTATGATTTTTACTCTCTGTACTCTGCTCTCTGTGATTTTTACTCACCACACTGTGTTCTCTGTGATTTTTACCGTCTGCACTCTGTTCTCTGTTATTTTTACTCTCTGCACTCTGATCTCTGTGATTTTCACTCTCTTCACGCTGCCCTCTGAGAGTTTTACTGTCTGCACTCTGCTCTCTGCGATATCTACTCTCTGCACTCTGTTCTCTGTGATTTTTAATCTCCGAACTCTGCTCTCTCTGATTTTTAATCTCTGCACTCAGCTCTCTGTGATTTTTACTCTCTGCACTCGCCACTCTGTGATTTTTACTCTCTGTACTCTGCTTTCTGTGATTTTTACTCTCCTCACTCTGCTCTCTGTGACATTTACTTTCTGCACTCTGATCTCTGTAACTTTTACTCTCTGCACTCTGATCTCTGTGATTTTTACTCTCTGCGCTCTGTTCTGTGTGATTTTTACTCGCTGCACTCAGATCTCTGTGATTTTTACTCTCCGCACTTTGCTCTCTGTGATGTTTAATCTCTGCAATGTACTCTCTGATATTTTTACTCTCTGCACTCTGCTCTCTGTGATTTCTACTGTCTGCACTCTGTTCTCTGTGATTTTTATTCTCCGCACTCTGCTCTCTCTGATTTTTAATCTCCGCACTCTGCTGTCTGTGATTTCTACACGCTGCACTCAGCTGTCTGTGATTTTTGTTCTCAGTACTCCATTCATAGTGATTTTTATTCTTCGCACTCTGCTCTATGTGATTTCTACTCTGTGGACTCTGTTCTCTCTGATTTTTAATCTCCGCACTCTGCTCTCTGTGATTTTTCCTCTCTGCACTCAGCTCTCTGTGATTTTTACTGTCTTCACTCTGCTCTCTGTCATATTTACTCTTCGCACTCTGATCTCTATGATTTTTGCTCTCCGCACTCTGATCTCGGTGATTTTTGTTCTCTGCTCTCTGCTCTCTGTAAGTTTTATTATCAGCACTCCATTTATAGTGAATTTTACTCTCCGCACTCTGCCCTCTGAAATTTTTACTCTCTGTACTCTGCTCTATGTGATTTCTGCTCTCCGCACTCTGTTCTCTGTGATTTTTATTCTCCGCACTCTGCTCTCTCTGATTTTTAATCTCTGCACTCAGCTCTCTGTGATTTTTACTCTCTGCACTCGGCACTCTGTGATTTTTACTCTCTGTACTCTGCTTTCTGTGATTTTTACTCTCCTCACTCTGCTCTCTGTGATATTTACTTTCTGCACTCTGATCTCTGTAACTTTTACTCTCCGCACTCTGCTTTCTGTGATTTTTACTCTCTGCACTCTGTTCTCTGTGACTTTTACTCGCTGCACTCAGATCTCTGTGATTTTTACTCTCCACACTCTGCTCTCTGTGATTTTTAATCTCTGCACTGTGCTCTCTGATATTTTTATTCTCTGCACTCTGCACTCTGTGATTTTTACTCTGCAAATTCTGCTCTCTGTGATTTTTACTCTTCACATACTGTTCTCTGTGATGGTTACTCTCTGCACTCTGCCCTCTGAGATTTTTACTCTCTGCACTCTGCTGTCTGTGATTTCTACTCTCTGCACTCTGTTCTCTGCGATTTTTATTCTCCGCACTCTGCTCTCTCTGATTTTTCATCTCCGCACTCTGCTGTCTGTGATTTTTCTCCCTGCACTCAGCTGTCTGTGATTTTTACTCTCTGTACGCTGCTCTCTGTGATTTTCGCTCTCTTCACTCTGCCCTCTGAGATTTTTACTCTCTGCAAGCAGCTCTCTGTGATTTTTACTTCCTTCACTCTGCGCTCTGTCATATTTGCATTCTGCACTCTGATCTCTGTAACTTTTACTCTCCGCACTCTGATCTCTATGATTTTGACTCTCCGCACTCTGATCTCTGTGATTTTTACTCTCCGCACTCTGGTCTCTTTGATTTTTACTCTCTTCCCTCTGTTCTCTGTAATTTTTAATCTCTGCACTCAGTTCTCTGTGATTTTTACTCTCCGCACTCTGGTCTCGGTGATTTTTACTCTCTGCACTCTGTTCTCTGTTATTTTTAATCTCTGCACTCAGTTCTGTGTGATTTTCACTCTCTGCACTATGTTGTCTGTGATTTTTACACTCCGCACTCTGCTCTCTCTGATTTTCGCTCTGCAAATTCTGCTCTCTGTGATTTTTACTCTCTGCACTCGTTACTCTGCGATTTTTACTCTCTGTACTCTGCTCTCTGTGATCTTTACTCAACGCAATCTGCTGTCTGTGATTTTTACTCTCCACAATCTATTCTCTGAGATTTTTACACTCCGCACTCTGCTCTCTGTGATTTTTACTCTCCGCACACTGTTCTCTGTGATGGTTACTCTCTGCACTCTGTTCCCGGTGATTTTTACAGTCTGCACTCTGTTCTCTGTGATTTTTACTCTCTGCACTCTGATCTCTGTGATTTTTACTCTCTGCACTCTGATCTCTGAGACTTTTACTCTCTGCACTCTGCTCTCTGTGATTTCTACTCTCTGCACTCCGTTCTCTGTGATTTTTATTCTCCGCTCTCTACTCTCTCTGATTTTTAATCTCCGCACTCTGCTTTCTGTCATTTTTACTCTCTGCACTCAGCTGTCTGTGATTTTTACTCTCTGCACTCGGCACTCTGTGATTTTTACTCTCTGTACTGTGCTCTCTGTGATGTTTACACTCCACAATCTGTTGTCTGTGATTTTTGCAGTCTGCACTCTGTTCTCTATTATTTTTACACTCTGCACTCTGATCTCTGTGATTTTCACTCTTTTCACTCTGCCCTTTGAGATTTTTACTCTCTGCACTCACTCTCTGTGATTTCTACTCTCTGCACTCTGTTCTCTGTGATTTTTATTCTCCGCACTCTGTTCTCTCTGATTTTTAATCTCTGCACTCAGCTCTCTGTGATTTTTAATCTCTTCCCTTTGCTCTCTGTGATATTTACTTCCTGCACTCTGATCTCTGTAACTTTTACTCTCCGCACTCTGATCTCTGTGATTTTTACTCTCTGCACTCTGTTCTCTGTGATTTTTACTCGCTGCACTCAGATCTCTGTGATTTTTACTCTCCGCACTCTGCTCTCTGTGATGTTAAATCTCTGCACTGTGCTCTCTGATATTTTTACGCTCCGCACTCTGATCTCTATGATTTTTGCTCTCCGCACTCTGATCTTGGTGATTTTTGTTCTCTGCTCTCTGCTCTCTGTAAGTTTTATTATCAGCACTCCATTTATAGTGAATTTTACTCTCCGCACTCTGCCCTCTGAGATTTTTACTCTCTGTACTCTTCTCTCTGTGATTTCTACTCTCCACACTCTGTTCTCTGTGATTTTTAATCTCCGAACTCTGCTCTCTCTGATTTTTCATCTCTGCACTCAGCTCTCTGTGATTTTTACTCTCTGAATTTGGCACTCTGTGATTTTTACTCTCTGTACTCTGCTTTCTGTAATATTTACTTCCTGCACTGTGATCTCTGTAACTTTTACTCTCCGCATTCTGATCTCTGTGATTTTTACTCTGCACTCTGTTCTCTGTGATTTTTACTCGCTGCACTCACTCTCTGTGATTTCTACTCTCTGCACTCTGTTCTCTGTGATTTTTATTCTCCGCACTCTGTTCTCTCTGATTTTTAATCTCTGCACTCAGCTCTCTGTGATTTTTAATCTCTTCCCTTTGCTCTCTGTGATATTTACTTCCTGCACTCTGATCTCTGTAACTTTTACTCTCCGCACTCTGATCTCTGTGATTTTTTACTCTCTGCACTCTGTTCTCTGTGATTTTTACTCGCTGCACTCAGATCTCTGTGATTTTTACTCTCCGCACTCTGCTCTCTGTGATGTTAAATCTCTGCACTGTGCTCTCTGATATTTTTACGCTCCGCACTCTGATCTCTATGATTTTTTACTCTGCACTCTGTTCTCTGTGATTTTTACTCGCTGCACTCACTCTCTGTGATTTCTACTCTCTGCACTCTGTTCTCTGTGATTTTTATTCTCCGCACTCTGTTCTCTCTGATTTTTAATCTCTGCACTCAGCTCTCTGTGATTTTTAATCTCTTCCCTTTGCTCTCTGTGATATTTACTTCCTGCACTCTGATCTCTGTAACTTTTACTCTCCGCACTCTGATCTCTGTGATTTTTTACTCTCTGCACTCTGTTCTCTGTGATTTTTACTCGCTGCACTCAGATCTCTGTGATTTTTACTCTCCGCACTCTGCTCTCTGTGATGTTAAATCTCTGCACTGTGCTCTCTGATATTTTTACGCTCCGCACTCTGATCTCTATGATTTTTTACTCTGCACTCTGTTCTCTGTGATTTTTACTCGCTGCACTCTGCTCTCTGTGATTTCTACTGTCCGCACTCTGTTCTCTGTGATTTCTATTCTCCGCACTCTGCTTTCTCTGATTTTTCATCTCTGCACTCAGCTCTCTGTGATTTTTACTCTCTGCACTCTGCTCTCTGTGATTTTTCCTCTCTGCACTCAGCTCTCTGTGATTTTTACTCTCTGTACTCTGCTTTCTGTGATATTTACTTCCTGCACTATGATCTCTGTAACTTTTACTCTCCGCACTCTGATCTCTGTGATTTTTACTCTCTGCACTCTGTTCTCTGTGATTTTTACTCGCTGCACTCAGATCTCTCTGATTTTTACTCTCTGCACTCTTCTCTCTGTGATTTCTACTGTCCGCACTCTGTTCTCTGTGATTTTTATTCTCCGCACTCTGCTTTCTCTGATTTTTAATCTCCGCACTCTGCTATCTGTGATTTTTACACTCTGCACTCAACTGTCTGTGATTTTTGTTCTCAGTACTCCATTCATAGTGAATTTTATTCTCCGCACTCTGCTCTATGTGATTTCTACTCTGTGGACTTTGTTCTCTCTGATTTTTAATCTCCGCACTCTGCTCTCCTTGATTTTTACTCTCTGCACTCTGCTCTCTGTGAGTTTTCCTCTCTGCACTCAGCTGTCTGTGATTTTTACTGTCATCACTCTGCTCTCTGTCATATTTACTTTCTGCACTCTGATCTCTGTAACTTTTACTCTCCGCACTCTGATCGCTATGATTTTTAATCTCCGCACTCTGCTCTCTCTGATTTTTAATCTCCGCACTCTGCTCTCTGTGATTTTTACACTCTGCACTCAGCTGTCTGTGATTTTTGTTCTCAGTACTCCATTCATAGTGGTTTTTATTCTCCGCACTCTGCTCTATGTGATTTCTACTCTGTGGACTCTGTTCTCTCTGATTTTTAATCTCCACACTCTGCTCTCTGTGATTTTTCCTCTCTGCACTCAGCTCTCTGTGATTTTTACTGTCTTCACTCTGCTCTCTGTCATATTTACTCTTCGCACTCTGATCTCTATGATTTTTGCAATCCGCACTCTGATCTCGGTGATTTTTGTTCTCTGCTCTCTGCTCTCTGTAAGTTTTATTATCAGCACTCCATTTATAGTGAATTTTACTCTCCGCACTCTGCCCTCTGAAATTTTTACTCTCTGTACTCTGCTCTCTGTGATTTCTACTCTCCGCACTCTGTTCTCTCTGATTTTTATTCTCCGCACTCTGCTCTCTCTGATTTTTAATATCCGCACTCTGCTCTCTGTGATTTTTACGCTCTGCACTCAGCTGTCTGTGATTTTTACTCTCTGCACTCGGGACTCTGTGATTTTTACTCTCTGTACTCTGCTCTCTGTGATCTTTACTCACCGCTCTCTGCTGTCTGTGATTTTTACTCTCCGCACTCTATTCTCTGAGATTTTTACACTCTGCACTCTGTTTTCTGTCATTTTTACTCTCTGTACTCTGCGCTCTGTGATTTTTACTCTCTGCAGTCTAATTTCTGTGATTTTCACTCTCTTCACTCTGTTCTCTGTGATTTTTACTCTCTGCACTATGTCGTCTGTGATTATTACTCTTTGCACTCTGTTCACTGTGATTTTTGCTCCCTTCACTCTGTTCTCTGTGATATTTACTTCCTGCACTCTGATCTCTGTAACTTTTACTCTCCGCACTCTGATCTCTATGATTTTTGCTCTCCGCACTCTGATCTTGGTGATTTTTGTTCTCTGCTCTCTGCTCTCTGTAAGTTTTATTATCAGCACTCCATTTATAGTGAATTTTACTCTCCGCACTCTGCCCTCTGAGATTTTTACTCTCTGTACTCTTCTCTCTGTGATTTCTACTCTCCACACTCTGTTCTCTGTGATTTTTAATCTCCGAACTCTGCTCTCTCTGATTTTTCATCTCTGCACTCAGCTCTCTGTGATTTTTACTCTCTGAATTTGGCACTCTGTGATTTTTACTCTCTGTACACTGCTTTCTGTAATATTTACTTCCTGCACTGTGATCTCTGTAACTTTTACTCTCCGCATTCTGATCTCTGTGATTTTTACTCTGCACTCTGTTCTCTGTGATTATTACTCGCTGCACTCACTCTCTGTGATTTCTACTCTCTGCACTCTGTTCTCTGTGATTTTTATTCTCCGCACTCTGTTCTCTCTGATTTTTAATCTCTGCACTCAGCTCTCTGTGATTTTTAATCTCTTCCCTTTGCTCTCTGTGATATTTACTTCCTGCACTCTGATCTCTGTAACTTTTACTCTCCGCACTCTGATCTCTGTGATTTTTTACTCTCTGCACTCTGTTCTCTGTGATTTTTACTCGCTGCACTCAGATCTCTGTGATTTTTACTCTCCGCACTCTGCTCTCTGTGATGTTAAATCTCTGCACTGTGCTCTCTGATATTTTTACGCTCCGCACTCTGATCTCTATGATTTTTTACTCTGCACTCTGTTCTCTGTGATTTTTACTCGCTGCACTCTGCTCTCTGTGATTTCTACTGTCCGCACTCTGTTCTCTGTGATTTCTATTCTCCGCACTCTGCTTTCTCTGATTTTTCATCTCTGCACTCAGCTCTCTGTGATTTTTACTCTCTGCACTCTGCTCTCTGTGATTTTTCCTCTCTGCACTCAGCTCTCTGTGATTTTTACTCTCTGTACTCTGCTTTCTGTGATATTTACTTCCTGCACTATGATCTCTGTAACTTTTACTCTCCGCACTCTGATCTCTGTGATTTTTACTCTCTGCACTCTGTTCTCTGTGATTTTTACTCGCTGCACTCAGATCTCTCTGATTTTTACTCTCTGCACTCTTCTCTCTGTGATTTCTACTGTCCGCACTCTGTTCTCTGTGATTTTTATTCTCCGCACTCTGCTTTCTCTGATTTTTAATCTCCGCACTCTGCTATCTGTGATTTTTACACTCTGCACTCAACTGTCTGTGATTTTTGTTCTCAGTACTCCATTCATAGTGAATTTTATTCTCCGCACTCTGCTCTATGTGATTTCTACTCTGTGGACTTTGTTCTCTCTGATTTTTAATCTCCGCACTCTGCTCTCCTTGATTTTTACTCTCTGCACTCTGCTCTCTGTGAGTTTTCCTCTCTGCACTCAGCTGTCTGTGATTTTTACTGTCATCACTCTGCTCTCTGTCATATTTACTTTCTGCACTCTGATCTCTGTAACTTTTACTCTCCGCACTCTGATCGCTATGATTTTTAATCTCCGCACTCTGCTCTCTCTGATTTTTAATCTCCGCACTCTGCTCTCTGTGATTTTTACACTCTGCACTCAGCTGTCTGTGATTTTTGTTCTCAGTACTCCATTCATAGTGGTTTTTATTCTCCGCACTCTGCTCTATGTGATTTCTACTCTGTGGACTCTGTTCTCTCTGATTTTTAATCTCCACACTCTGCTCTCTGTGATTTTTCCTCTCTGCACTCAGCTCTCTGTGATTTTTACTGTCTTCACTCTGCTCTCTGTCATATTTACTCTCCGCACTCTGATCTCTATGATTTTTGCTCTCCGCACTCTGATCTCGGTGATTTTTGTTCTCTGCTCTCTGCTCTCTGTAAGTTTTATTATCAGCACTCCATTTATAGTGAATTTTACTCTCCGCACTCTGCCCTCTGAAATTTTTACTCTCTGTACTCTGCTCTCTGTGATTTCTACTCTCCGCACTCTGTTCTCTCTGATTTTTATTCTCCACACTCTGCTCTCTCTGATTTTTAATATCCGCACTCTGCTCTCTGTGATTTTTACGCTCTGCACTCAGCTGTCTGTGATTTTTACTCTCTGCACTCGGGACTCTGTGATTTTTACTCTCTGTACTCTGCTCTCTGTGATCTTTACTCACCGCTCTCTGCTGTCTGTGATTTTTACTCTCCGCACTCTATTCTCTGAGATTTTTACACTCTGCACTCTGTTTTCTGTCATTTTTACTCTCTGTACTCTGCGCTCTGTGATTTTTACTCTCTGCAGTCTAATTTCTGTGATTTTCACTCTCTTCACTCTGTTCTCTGTGATTTTTACTCTCTGCACTATGTCGTCTGTGATTATTACTCTTTGCACTCTGTTCACTGTGATTTTTGCTCCCTTCACTCTGTTCTCTGTGATTTTTACTCTCTGCACTCTTCTATCTGTGATTTTTACACTCCGCACTCTGCTCTCTGTGATTTTTACTCTCCGCACACTGTTCTCTGTGATGGTTACTCTCTGCACTCTGCTCTCCGTGATTTCTACTCTCTGCACTCTGTTCTCTGTGATTTTTATTCTCCGCAATCTGCTCTCTCTGATTTTTAATCTCTGCACTCAGCTCTCTGTGATTTTTACTCTCTGCACTCGGTACTCTGTGATTTTTACTCTCTGTACTCTGCTTTCTGTGATTTTTATTCTCCTCACTCTGCTCTCTGTGATACTTACTTTCTGCACTCTAATCTCTGAAACTTTTACTCTCCGCACTCTGCTTTCTGTGATTGTTGCTCTCTGCACTCTGTTCTCTGTGATTTTTACTCGCTGCACTCAGATCTCTCTGATATTTACTCTCCGCACTCTGCTCTCTGCGATTTCTACTGTCCACACTCTGTTCTCTGTGATTTTTATTCTCCGCACTCTGCTCTCTCTGATTTTAATCTGCGCACTCTGCTGTCTGTGATTTTTACACTCTGCACTCAGCTGTCTGTGATTTTTTTTCTCAATACTCCATTGATAGTGATTTTTACTCTCTGCACTCTGCTCTCTGTGATTTCTACTGTCCGCACTCTGTTCTCTGTGATTTTAATTCTCCGCTCTCTGCTCTCTCTGATTTTTAATCTCCACACTCTGCTGTCTGTGATTTTTACACTCCGCACTCTGCTCTCTGTGATTTTTAATCTCTGCACTCAGGTCTCTGTGATTTTTACTGTCTTCACTCATCTCTCTGTCATATTTACTTTCTGCACTCTGATCTCTTTAACTTTTGTTCTCCCCACTCTGATCTCGGTGATTTTTGTTCTCTGCTCTCTGCTCTCTGTAAGTTTTATTATCAGCACCCCATTTATAGTGAATTTTACTCTCCGCACTCTGCCCTCTGAGATTTTTACTCTCTGTACTCTGCTCTCTGTGATTTTTACTCTCTGCACTCGGCACTCTGTGATTTTTACTCTCTGTACTCTGCTTTCTGTGATTTTTATTCTCCTCACTCTGCTCTCTGTGATATTTACTTTCTGCACTCTAATCTCTGAAACTTTTACTCTCCGCACTCTGCTTTCTGTGATTGTTACTCTCTGCACTCTGTTCTCTGTGATTTTTACCCGCTGCACTCAGATCTCTGTGATATTTACTCTCCGCACTCTGCTCTCTGCGATTTCTACTGTCCACACTCTGTTCTCTGTGATTTTTATTCTCCGCACTCTGCTCTCTCTGATTTTAATCTGCGCACTCTGCTGTCTGTGATTTTTACACTCTGCACTCAGCTGTCTGTGATTTTTAATCTCTGCACTCAGGTCTCTGTGATTTTTACTGTCTTCACTCTGCTCTCTGTCATATTTACTTTCTGCACTCTGATCTCTGTAACTTTTGTTCTCCGCACTCTGATCTCGGTGATTTTTGTTCTCTGCTCTCTGCTCTCTGTAAGTTTTATTATCAGCACTCCATTTATAGTGAATTTTACTCTCCGCACTCTGCCCTCTGAGATTTTTACTCTCTGTACTCTGATCTCTGAGACTTTTACTCTCTGCACTCTGCTGTCTGTGATTTCTACTCTCTGCACTCCGTTCTCTGTGATTTTTATTCTCCGCTCTCTGCTCTCTCTGATTTTTAATCTCCGCACGCTGCTCTCACAGATTTTTAATCTCCGCACTCTGCTTTCTGTCATTTTTACTCTCTGCACTCAGCTGTCTGTGATTTTTACTCTCTGCACTCGGCACTCTGTGATTTTTACTCTCTGTACTCTGCTCTCCGTGATGTTTACACTCCACAATCTGTTCTCTGTGATTTTTGCAGTCTGCACTCTGTTCTCTGTTATTTTTACACTCTGCACTCTGATCTCTGTGATTTTCACTCTCTTCACTCTGCCCTCTGAGATTTTTACTCTCTGCACTCACTCTCTGTGATTTCTACTCTCTGCACTCTGTTCTCTGTGATTTTTATTCTCCGCACTCTGCTCTCTCTGATTTTTAATCTCTGCACTCAGCTCTCTGTGATTTTTACTCTCTTCCCTTTGCTCTCTGTGATATTTACTTCCTGCACACTGATCTCTGTAACTTTTACTCTCCGCACTCTGATCTCTGTGATTTTTACTCTCTGCTCTCTGTTCTCTGTGATTTTTACTCGCTGCACTCAGATCTCTGTGATTTTTACTCTCTGCATTCTGCTCTCTGATTTTTACTCTCCGCACTCTGCTCTCTGTGATGTTTAATCTCTGCACTGTGCTCTCTGATATTTTTACTCTCCGCACTCTGATCTCTATGATTTTTGCTCTCCGCACTCTGATCTCGGTGATTTTTGTTCTCTGCTCTCTGCTCTCTGTAAGTTTTATTATCAGCACTCCATTTATAGTGAATTTTACTCTCCGCACTCTGCCCTCTGAGATTTTTACTCTCTGTACTCTGCTCTCTGTGATTTTTACTCTCTGCACTCGGCACTCTGTGATTTTTACTCTCTTTACTCTGCTTTCTGTGATTTTTATTCTCCTCACTCTGCTCTCTGTGATATTTACTTTCTGCACTCTAATCTCTGAAACTTTTACTCTCCGCACTCTGCTTTCTGTGATTGTTACTCTCTGCACTCTGTTCTCTGTGATTTTTACCCGCTGCACTCAGATCTCTGTGATATTTACTCTCCGCACTCTGCTCTCTGCGATTTCTACTGTCCACACTCTGTTCTCTGTGATTTTTATTCTCCGCACTCTGCTCTCTCTGATTTTAATCTGCGCACTCTACTGTCTGTGATTTTTACACTCTGCACTCAGCTGTCTGTGATTTTTAATCTCTGCACTCAGGTCTCTGTGATTTTTACTGTCTTCACTCATCTCTCTGTCATATTTACTTTCTGCACTCTGATCTCTGTAACTTTTGTTCTCCGCACTCTGATCTCGGTGATTTTTGTTCTCTGCTCTCTGCTCTCTGTAAGTTTTATTATCAGCACTCCATTTATAGTGAATTTTACTCTCCGCACTCTGCCCTCTGAGATTTTTACTCTCTGTACTCTGATCTCTGAGACTTTTACTCTCTGCACTCTGCTGTCTGTGATTTCTACTCTCTGCACTCCGGTCTCTGTGATTTTTATTCTCCGCTCTCTGCTCTCTCTGATTTTTAATCTCCGCATGCTGCTCTCACAGATTTTTAATCTCCGCACTCTGCTTTCTGTCATTTTTACTCTCTGCACTCAGCTGTCTGTGATTTTTACTCTCTGCACTCGGCACTCTGTGATTTTTACTCTCTGTACTCTGCTCTCTGTGATGTTTACACTCCACAATCTGTTCTCTGTGATTTTTGCAGTCTGCACTCTGTTCTCTGTTATTTTTACACTCTGCACTCTGATCTCTGTGATTTTCACTCTCTTCACTCTGCCCTCTGAGATTTTTACTCTCTGCACTCACTCTCTGTGATTTCTACTCTCTGCACTCTGTTCTCTGTGATTTTTATTCTCCGCACTCTGCTCTCTCTGATTTTTAATCTCTGCACTCAGCTCTCTGTGATTTTTACTCTCTTCCCTTTGCTCTCTGTGATATTTACTTCCTGCACACTGATCTCTGTAACTTTTACTCTCCGCACTCTGATCTCTGTGATTTTTACTCTCTGCACTCTGTTCTCTGAGATTTTTACTCGCTGCACTCAGATCTCTGTGATTTTTACTCTCTGCATTCTGCTCTCTGATTTTTACTCTCCGCACTCTGCTCTCTGTGATGTTTAATCTCTGCACTGTGCTCTCTGATATTTTTACTCTCCGCACTCTGATCTCTATGATTTTTGCTCTCCGCACTCTGATCTCGGTGATTTTTGTTCTCTGCTCTCTGCTCTCTGTAAGTTTTATTATCAGCACTCCACTTATAGTGAATTTTACTCTCCGCACTCTGCCCTCTGAGATTTTTACTCTCTGTACTCTTCTCTCTGTGATTTCTACTCTCCACACTCTGTTCTCTGTGATTTTTAATCTCCGAACTCTGCTCTCTCTGATTTTTCATCTCTGCACTCAGCTCTCTGTGATTTTTACTCTCTGCATTCTGCTCTCTGATTTTTACTCTCCGCACTCTGCTCTATGTGATTTCTACTCTGTGGACTCTGTTCTCTCTGATTTTTAATCTCCGCACTCTGCTCTCTGTGATTTTTCTTCTCTGCACTCAGCTCTCTGTAATTTTTACTGTCTTCACTCTGCTCTCTGTCATATTTACTCTCCGCACTCTGATCTCTATGATTTTTGCTCTCCGCACTCTGATCTCGGTGATTTTTGTTCTCTGCTCTCTGCTCTCTGTAATTTTTATTATCAGCACTCCATTTATAGTGAATTTTACTCTCCGCACTCTGCCCTCTGAGATTTCTACTCTCTGCACTCACTCTCTGTGATTTCTACTCTCTGCACTCTGTTCTCTGTGATTTTTATTCTCCGCACTCTGTTCTCTCTGATTTTTAATCTCTGCACTCAGCTCTCTGTGATTTTTACTCTCTTCCCTTTGCTCTCTGTGATATTTACTTCCTGCACACTGATCTCTGTAACTTTTACTCTCCGCACTCTGATCTCTGTGAGTTTTACTCTCTGCACTCTGTTCTCTGTGATTTTTACTCGCTGCACTCAGATCTCTGTGATTTTTACTCTCTGCACTCTGCTCTCTCTGATTTTTACTCTCCGCACTCTGCTCTCTGTGATGTTTAATCTCTGCACTGTGCTCTCTGATATTTTTACTCTCCGCACTCTGATTTCTATGATTTTTGCTCTCCGCACTCTGATCTCGGTGATTTTTGTTCTCTGCTCTCTGCTCTCTGTAAGTTTTATTATCAGCACTCCATTTATAGTGAATTTTACTCTCCGCACTCTGCCCTCTGAGATTTTTACTCTCTGTACTCTTCTCTCTGTGATTTCTACTCTCTGCACTCTGTTCTCTGTGATTTTTATTCTCCGCACTCTGCTCTCTCTGATATTTAATCTCCGCACTCTGCTCTCTGTGATTTTTACGCTCTGCACTCAGCTGTCTGTGATTTTTACTCTCTGCACTCGGGACTCTGTGATTTTTACTCTCTGTACTCTGCTCTCTGTGATCTTTACTCACCGCTCTCTGCTGTCTGTGATTTTTACTCTCCGCACTCTATTCTCTGAGATTTTTACACTCTGCACTCTGTTTTCTGTCATTTTTACTCTCTGTACTCTGCGCTCTGTGATTTTTACTCTCTGCAGTCCAATTTCTGTGATTTTCACTCTCTGCACTCTGCGCTCTGTGATTTTTCCTCTCTGCACTCTGATTTCTGTGATTTTTTACTCTCCCCAGTCTGTTCTCTGTGATTTTTACTCTCTGCACTATGTCGTCTGTGATTATTACTCTTTGCACTCTGTTCACTGTGATTTTTTCTCCCTTCACTCTGTTCTCTGTGATTTTTACTCTCTGCACTCTTCTGTCTGCGATTTTTACACTCCTCACTCTGCTCTCTGTGATTTCTACTCTCTGTACTCTGCTTTCTGTGATTTTTATTCTCCTCACTCTGCTCTCTGTGATATTTACTTTCTGCACTCTAATCTCTGAAACTTTTACTCTCCGCACTCTGCTTTCTGTGATTGCTACTCTCTGCACTCTGTTCTCTGTTATTTTTACTCTCTGCACTCAGCCCTCTTTGATTTTTAATCTCCGCACTCTGCTCTCCGTGATTTTTACTCGCTGTACTCAGCTCTCTGTGATTTTTACTCTCCGCACCCTGCTCTCTGTGATTTTTAATGTCTGCACTATGCTCTCTGTGATTTTTACTCTCTGCACTCTGTTCTCTGTGACTTTTGCTCTCCGGACTCTGATCTTTGTGAGTTTTACTCTCTGCCCTCTGCTCTCTGTGATCTTTACACTCTGCCCTCAGCTCTGTGTGGTTTTTACTCTATGCACTCTGTTCACTGTGATTTTTGCTCTCTGCACTCAGCTCTCCGTTATTCCTAATCTCTACACTCTGATCTCTGTTATTTTTATTCTCTGCAATCCGTTCACTGTTATTTTGACTCTCCACACCCTGATCTCTGTGACTTTTACTCTCTTCAATCTGCTCTCTGTAATTTTTACTCTCTGCACACTTCTCTCTGTGATTTTTACACTCCGCACTCTGCTTTCTGTGATTTTTACTCTCTTCAATCTGCTCTCTGTAATTTTTACTCTCTGCACACTTCTCTCTGTGATGGTTACTCTCTGTACTCTGTTTTCTGTGATTTTTACTCTCCTCACTCTTCTCTCTGCGATATTTACTTCCTGCACCTGATCTCTGTAACTTTTACTCTCCGCACTCTGATCTCTGTGATTTTTACTCTCCGCACTCTGCTCTCTGTGATTTTTAATCTCTGAACTGTGCTCTCTGATATTTTTATTCTCTGCACTCTGCTCTCTGTGATTTTTACTCTCTCCACTCTGCTCTCTGTGATATTTACTTTCTGCACTCTGATCTCTGTAACTTTTACTCTCCGCACTCTGATCTCTAACATTTTTATTCGCTGCACTCTGCTCTCTGTGAGTTTTAGTCGCAACACTCCATTCTCAGTGATTTTTACTCTCTGCACTCTGCCCTCTGAGATTTTTACTCTCTGCACTCTTCTCCCTGTGATTTCTACTCTCTGCACTCTGTTCTCTGCGATTTTTATTCACCGCACTCTGCTCTCTCTGATTTTTCATCTCCGCACTCTGCTCTCTGTGATTTTTACTCCCTGCACTCAGCTGTCTGTTATTTTTACTCTCTGCACTCGGCACTCTGTGATTTTTACTCTCTGTAGGCTGCACTCTGTGATTTTCACTCTCTTCACTCTACGCTCTGAGATTTTTACTCTCTGCACTTTGCTCTCTGTGACATTTACTCTGTGTGCACTGTTCTCTGCGATTTTTACTCTCCCCACTCTGTTCTCTGTTATTTTTACTCTCTGCACTCAGCTCTCTTTGATTTTTAATCTCCGCACTCTGTTCTCTGTGATTTTTACTCTCTGCACTCTTCTGTCTGTGATTTTTACACTCCACACTCTGCTCTCAGTGATTTTTACTCTCCGCACACTGTTCTCTGTGATGGTTACTCTCTGCACTCTGCTCTCTGTGATTTTTAATCTCTGCACTCAGCTCTCTGTGATTTTTACTCTCCGCACTCTGTTCTCTGTGATTTTTACAGTCTGCTCTCTGTTCTCTGTCATTTTAACTCTCCGCACCCTGCTCTCTGTGATTTTTAATCACTGCACTATGCTCTCTGTGATTTTTACTCTCTTCCCTTTGCTCTCTGTGATATTTACTTCCTGCACACTGATCTCTGTAACTTTTACTCTCCGCACTCTGATCTCTGTGATTTTTACTCTCTGCACTCTGTTCTCTGTGATTTTTACTCGCTGCACTCAGATCTCTGTGATTTTTACTCTCTGCATTCTGCTCTCTGATTTTTACTCTCCGCACTCTGCTCTCTGTGATGTTTAATCTCTGCACTGTGCTCTCTGATATTTTTACTCTCCGCACTCTGATCTCTATGATTTTTGCTCTCCGCACTCTGATCTCGGTGATTTTTGTTCTCTGCTCTCTGCTCTCTGTAAGTTTTATTATCAGCACTCCATTTATAGTGAATTTTACTCTCCGCACTCTGCCCTCTGAGATTTTTACTCTCTGTACCCTGCTCTCTGTGATTTTTACTCTCTGCACTCGGCACTCTGTGATTTTTACTCTCTGTACTCTGCTTTCTGTGATTTTTATTCTCCTCACTCTGCTCTCTGTGATATTTACTTTCTGCACTCTAATCTCTGAAACTTTTACTCTCCGCACTCTGCTTTCTGTGATTGTTACTCTCTGCACTCTGTTCTCTGTGATTTTTACCCGCTGCACTCAGATCTCTGTGATATTTACTCTCCGCACTCTGCTCTCTGCGATTTCTACTGTCCACACTCTGTTCTCTGTGATTTTTATTCTCCGCACTCTGCTCTCTCTGATTTTAATCTGCGCACTCTGCTGTCTGTGATTTTTACACTCTGCCCTCAGCTGTCTGAGATTTTTAAACTCTGCACTCAGGTCTCTGTGATTTTTACTGTCTTCACTCATCTCTCTGTCATATTTACTTTCTGCACTCTGATCTCTGTAACTTTTGTTCTCCGCACTCTGATCTCGGTGATTTTTGTTCTCTGCTCTCTGCTCTCTGTAAGTTTTATTATCAGCACTCCATTTATAGTGAAATTTACTCTCCGCACTCTGCCCTCTGAGATTTTTACTCTCTGTACTCTGATCTCTGAGACTTTTACTCTCTGCACTCTGCTGTCTGTGATTTCTACTCTCTGCACTCCGTTCTCTGTGATTTTTATTCTCCGCTCTCTGCTCTCTCTGATTTTTAATCTCCGCACGCTGCTCTCACAGATTTTTAATCTCCGCACTCTGCTTTCTGTCATTTTTACTCTCTGCACTCAGCTGTCTGTGATTTTTACTCTCTGCACTCGGCACTCTGTGATTTTTACTCTCTGTACTCTGCTCTCTGTGATGTTTACACTCCACAATCTGTTCTCTGTGATTTTTGCAGTCTGCACTCTGTTCTCTGTTATTTTTACACTCTGCACTCTGCTCTCTGTGATTTTCACTCTCTTCACTCTGCCCTCTGAGATTTTTACTCTCTGCACTCACTCTCTGTGATTTCTACTCTCTGCACTCTGTTCTCTGTGATTTTTATTCTCCGCACTCTGCTCTCTCTGATTTTTAATCTCTGCACTCAGCTCTCTGTGATTTTTACTCCCTGCACTCAGCTGTCTGTTATTTTTACTCTCTGCACTCGGCACTCTGTGATTTTTACTCTCTGTAGGCTGCACTCTGTGATTTTCACTCTCTTCACTCTACGCTCTGAGATTTTTACTCTCTGCACTTTGCTCTCTGTGACATTTACTCTGTGTGCACTGTTCTCTGCGATTTTTACTCTCCCCACTCTGTTCTCTGTTATTTTTACTCTCTGCACTCAGCTCTCTTTGATTTTTAATCTCCGCACTCTGTTCTCTGTGATTTTTACTCTCTGCACTCTTCTGTCTGTGATTTTTACACTCCACACTCTGCTCTCAGTGATTTTTACTCTCCGCACACTGTTCTCTGTGATGGTTACTCTCTGCACTCTGCTCTCTGTGATTTTTAATCTCTGCACTCAGCTCTCTGTGATTTTTACTCTCTGCACTCGGCACTCTGTGATTTTTACTCTCTGCACTCGGTACTCTGTGATTTTTTCCCTCCGCACTGTGTTCTCTGTGATTTTTACAGTCTGCTCTCTGTTCTCTGTCATTTTATCTCTCCGCACCCTGCTCTCTGTGATTTTTAATCACTGCACTATGCTCTCTGTGATTTTTACTCTCTTCCCTTTGCTCTCTGTGATATTTACTTCCTGCACACTGATCTCTGTAACTTTTACTCTCCGCACTCTGATCTCTGTGATTTTTACTCTCTGCACTCTGTTCTCTGTGATTTTTACTCGCTGCACTCAGATCTCTGTGATTTTTACTCTCTGCATTCTGCTCTCTGATTTTTACTCTCCGCACTCTGCTCTCTGTGATGTTTAATCTCTGCACTGTGCTCTCTGATATTTTTACTCTCCGCACTCTGATCTCTATGATTTTTGCTCTCCGCACTCTGATCTCGGTGATTTTTGTTCTCTGCTCTCTGCTCTCTGTAAGTTTTATTATCAGCACTCCATTTATAGTGAATTTTACTCTCCGCACTCTGCCCTCTGAGATTTTTACTCTCTGTACCCTGCTCTCTGTGATTTTTACTCTCTGCACTCGGCACTCTGTGATTTTTACTCTCTGTACTCTGCTTTCTGTGATTTTTATTCTCCTCACTCTGCTCTCTGTGATATTTACTTTCTGCACTCTAATCTCTGAAACTTTTACTCTCCGCACTCTGCTTTCTGTGATTGTTACTCTCTGCACTCTGTTCTCTGTGATTTTTACCCGCTGCACTCAGATCTCTGTGATATTTACTCTCCGCACTCTGCTCTCTGCGATTTCTACTGTCCACACTCTGTTCTCTGTGATTTTTATTCTCCGCACTCTGCTCTCTCTGATTTTAATCTGCGCACTCTGCTGTCTGTGATTTTTACACTCTGCACTCAGCTGTCTGTGATTTTTAAACTCTGCACTCAGGTCTCTGTGATTTTTACTGTCTTCACTCATCTCTCTGTCATATTTACTTTCTGCACTCTGATCTCTGTAACTTTTGTTCTCCGCACTCTGATCTCGGTGATTTTTGTTCTCTGCTCTCTGCTCTCTGTAAGTTTTATTATCAGCACTCCATTTATAGTGAAATTTACTCTCCGCACTCTGCCCTCTGAGATTTTTACTCTCTGTACTCTGATCTCTGAGACTTTTACTCTCTGCACTCTGCTGTCTGTGATTTCTACTCTCTGCACTCCGTTCTCTGTGATTTTTATTCTCCGCTCTCTGCTCTCTCTGATTTTTAATCTCCGCACGCTGCTCTCACAGATTTTTAATCTCCGCACTCTGCTTTCTGTCATTTTTACTCTCTGCACTCAGCTGTCTGTGATTTTTACTCTCTGCACTCGGCACTCTGTTATTTTTACACTCTGCACTCTGCTCTCTGTGATTTTCACTCTCTTCACTCTGCCCTCTGAGATTTTTACTCTCTGCACTCACTCTCTGTGATTTCTACTCTCTGCACTCTGTTCTCTGTGATTTTTATTCTCCGCACTCTGCTCTCTCTGATTTTTAATCTCTGCACTCAGCTCTCTGTGATTTTTACTCTCTTCCCTTTGCTCTCTGTGATATTTACTTCCTGCACACTGATCTCTGTAACTTTTACTCTCCGCACTCTGATCTCTGTGATTTTTACTCTCTGCACTCTGTTCTCTGTGATTTTTACTCGCTGCACTCAGATCTCTGTGATTTTTACTCTCTGCATTCTGCTCTCTGATTTTTACTCTCCGCACTCTGCTCTCTGTGATGTTTAATCTCTGCACTGTGCTCTCTGATATTTTTACTCTCCGCACTCTGATCTCTATGATTTTTGCTCTCCGCACTCTGATCTCGGTGATTTTTGTTCTCTGCTCTCTGTAAGTTTTATTATCAGCACTCCATTTATAGTGAATTTTACTCTCCGCACTCTGCCCTCTGAGATTTTTACTCTCTGTACTCTTCTCTCTGTGATTTCTACTCTCCACACTCTGTTCTCTGTGATTTTTAATCTCCGAACTCTGCTCTCTCTGATTTTTCATCTCTGCACTCAGCTCTCTGTGATTTTTACTCTCTGCATTTGGCACGCTGTGATTTTTACTCTCTGTACTCTGCTTTCTGTGATATTTACTTCCTGCACTGTAATCTCTGTAACTTTTACTCTCCACATTCTGATCTCTGTGATTTTTACTCTGCACTCTGTTCTCTGTGATTTTTACTCGCTGCACTCTGCTCTCTGTGATTTCTACTGTCCGCACTGTGTTCTCTGTGATTTTTATTCTCCGCACTCTGCTTTCTCTGATTTTTAATCTCCGCACTCTTCTGTCTGTGATTTTTACACTCTGCACTCAGCTGTCTGTGATTTTTGTTCTCAGTACTCCATTTATAGTGATTTTTATTCTCCACACTCTGCTCTATGTGATTTCTACTCTGTGGACTCTGTTCTCTCTGATTTTTAATCTCCGCACTCTGCTCTCTGTGATTTTTCTTCTCTGCACTCAGCTCTCTGTGATTTTTACTGTCTTCACTCTGCTCTCTGTCATATTTACTCTCCGCACTCTGATCTCTATGATTTTTGCTCTCCGCACTCTGATCTGGGTGATTTTTGTTCTCTGCTCTCTGCTGTCTGTAATTTTTATTATCAGCACTCCATTTATAGTGAATTTTACTCTCCGCACTCTGCCCTCTGAGATTTTTACTCTCTGTACTCTGCTCTCTGTGATTCTTACTCTCTGCACTCTGATCTCTGAGACTTTTACTCTCTGCACTCTGCTCTCTGTGATTTCTACTCTCTGCACTCCGTTCTCTGTGATTTTTATTCTCCGCTCTCTACTCTCTCTGATTTTTAATCTCCGCACGCTGCTCTCACAGATTTTTAATCTCTGCACTCTGCTTTCTGTCATTTTTACTCTCTGCACTCAGCTGTCTGTGATTTTTACTCTCTGCACTCGGCACTCTGTGATTTTTACTCTCTGTACTCTGCTCTCCGTGATGTTTACACTCCACAATCTGTTCTCTGTGATTTTTGCAGTCTGCACTCTGTTCTCTGTTATTTTTACACTCTGCACTCTGATCTCTGTGAGTTTCACTCTCTTCACTCTGCCCTCTGAGATTTTTACTCTCTGCACTCACTCTCTGTGATTTCTACTCTCTGCACTCTGTTCTCTGTGATTTTTATTCTCCGCACTCTGCTCTCTCTGATTTTTAATCTCTGCACTCAGCTCTCTGTGATTTTTACTCTCTTCCCTTTGCTCTCTGTGATATTTACTTCCTGCACACTGCTCTCAGTGATTTTTACTCTCCGCACACTGTTCTCTGTGATGGTTACTCTCTGCACTCTGCTCTCTGTGATTTTTAATCTCTGCACTCAGCTCTCTGTGATTTTTACTCTCTGCACTCGGCACTCTGTGATTTTTACTCTCTGCACTCGGTACTCTGTGATTTTTTCCCTCCGCACTGTGTTCTCTGTGATTTTTACAGTCTGCTCTCTGTTCTCTGTCATTTTATCTCTCCGCACCCTGCTCTCTGTGATTTTTAATCACTGCACTATGCTCTCTGTGATTTTTACTCTCTTCCCTTTGCTCTCTGTGATATTTACTTCCTGCACACTGATCTCTGTAACTTTTACTCTCCGCACTCTGATCTCTGTGATTTTTACTCTCTGCACTCTGTTCTCTGTGATTTTTACTCGCTGCACTCAGATCTCTGTGATTTTTACTCTCTGCATTCTGCTCTCTGATTTTTACTCTCCGCACTCTGCTCTCTGTGATGTTTAATCTCTGCACTGTGCTCTCTGATATTTTTACTCTCCGCACTCTGATCTCTATGATTTTTGCTCTCCGCACTCTGATCTCGGTGATTTTTGTTCTCTGCTCTCTGCTCTCTGTAAGTTTTATTATCAGCACTCCATTTATAGTGAATTTTACTCTCCGCACTCTGCCCTCTGAGATTTTTACTCTCTGTACCCTGCTCTCTGTGATTTTTACTCTCTGCACTCGGCACTCTGTGATTTTTACTCTCTGTACTCTGCTTTCTGTGATTTTTATTCTCCTCACTCTGCTCTCTGTGATATTTACTTTCTGCACTCTAATCTCTGAAACTTTTACTCTCCGCACTCTGCTTTCTGTGATTGTTACTCTCTGCACTCTGTTCTCTGTGATTTTTACCCGCTGCACTCAGATCTCTGTGATATTTACTCTCCGCACTCTGCTCTCTGCGATTTCTACTGTCCACACTCTGTTCTCTGTGATTTTTATTCTCCGCACTCTGCTCTCTCTGATTTTAATCTGCGCACTCTGCTGTCTGTGATTTTTACACTCTGCCCTCAGCTGTCTGTGATTTTTAAACTCTGCACTCAGGTCTCTGTGATTTTTACTGTCTTCACTCATCTCTCTGTCATATTTACTTTCTGCACTCTGATCTCTGTAACTTTTGTTCTCCGCACTCTGATCTCGGTGATTTTTGTTCTCTGCTCTCTGCTCTCTGTAAGTTTTATTATCAGCACTCCATTTATAGTGAAATTTACTCTCCGCACTCTGCCCTCTGAGATTTTTACTCTCTGTACTCTGATCTCTGAGACTTTTACTCTCTGCACTCTGCTGTCTGTGATTTCTACTCTCTGCACTCCGTTCTCTGTGATTTTTATTCTCCGCTCTCTGCTCTCTCTGATTTTTAATCTCCGCACGCTGCTCTCACAGATTTTTAATCTCCGCACTCTGCTTTCTGTCATTTTTACTCTCTGCACTCAGCTGTCTGTGATTTTTACTCTCTGCACTCGGCACTCTGTGATTTTTACTCTCTGTACTCTGCTCTCTGTGATGTTTACACTCCACAATCTGTTCTCTGTGATTTTTGCAGTCTGCACTCTGTTCTCTGTTATTTTTACACTCTGCACTCTGCTCTCTGTGATTTTCACTCTCTTCACTCTGCCCTCTGAGATTTTTACTCTCTGCACTCACTCTCTGTGATTTCTACTCTCTGCACTCTGTTCTCTGTGATTTTTATTCTCCGCACTCTGCTCTCTCTGATTTTTAATCTCTGCACTCAGCTCTCTGTGATTTTTACTCTCTTCCCTTTGCTCTCTGTGATATTTACTTCCTGCACACTGATCTCTGTAACTTTTACTCTCCGCACTCTGATCTCTGTGATTTTTACTCTCTGCACTCTGTTCTCTGTGATTTTTACTCGCTGCACTCAGATCTCTGTGATTTTTACTCTCTGCATTCTGCTCTCTGATTTTTACTCTCCGCACTCTGCTCTCTGTGATGTTTAATCTCTGCACTGTGCTCTCTGATATTTTTACTCTCCGCACTCTGATCTCTATGATTTTTGCTCTCCGCACTCTGATCTCGGTGATTTTTGTTCTCTGCTCTCTGTAAGTTTTATTATCAGCACTCCATTTATAGTGAATTTTACTCTCCGCACTCTGCCCTCTGAGATTTTTACTCTCTGTACTCTTCTCTCTGTGATTTCTACTCTCCACACTCTGTTCTCTGTGATTTTTAATCTCCGAACTCTGCTCTCTCTGATTTTTCATCTCTGCACTCAGCTCTCTGTGATTTTTACTCTCTGCATTTGGCACGCTGTGATTTTTACTCTCTGTACTCTGCTTTCTGTGATATTTACTTCCTGCACTGTAATCTCTGTAACTTTTACTCTCCACATTCTGATCTCTGTGATTTTTACTCTGCACTCTGTTCTCTGTGATTTTTACTCGCTGCACTCTGCTCTCTGTGATTTCTACTGTCCGCACTGTGTTCTCTGTGATTTTTATTCTCCGCACTCTGCTTTCTCTGATTTTTAATCTCCGCACTCTTCTGTCTGTGATTTTTACACTCTGCACTCAGCTGTCTGTGATTTTTGTTCTCAGTACTCCATTTATAGTGATTTTTATTCTCCACACTCTGCTCTATGTGATTTCTACTCTGTGGACTCTGTTCTCTCTGATTTTTAATCTCCGCACTCTGCTCTCTGTGATTTTTCTTCTCTGCACTCAGCTCTCTGTGATTTTTACTGTCTTCACTCTGCTCTCTGTCATATTTACTCTCCGCACTCTGATCTCTATGATTTTTGCTCTCCGCACTCTGATCTGGGTGATTTTTGTTCTCTGCTCTCTGCTCTCTGTAATTTTTATTATCAGCACTCCACTTATAGTGAATTTTACTCTCCGCACTCTGCCCTCTGAGATTTTTACTCTCTGTACTCTGCTCTCTGTGATTCTTACTCTCTGCACTCTGATCTCTGAGACTTTTACTCTCTGCACTCTGCTCTCTGTGATTTCTACTCTCTGCACTACGTTCTCTGTGATTTTTATTCTCCGCTCTCTACTCTCTCTGATTTTTAATCTCCGCACGCTGCTCTCACAGATTTTTAATCTCTGCACTCTGCTTTCTGTCATTTTTACTCTCTGCACTCAGCTGTCTGTGATTTTTACTCTCTGCACTCGGCACTCTGTGATTTTTACTCTCTGTACTCTGCTCTCCGTGATGTTTACACTCCACAATCTGTTCTCTGTGATTTTTGCAGTCTGCACTCTGTTCTCTGTTATTTTTACACTCTGCACTCTGATCTCTGTGATTTTCACTCTCTTCACTCTGCCCTCTGAGATTTTTACTCTCTGCACTCACTCTCTGTGATTTCTACTCTCTGCACTCTGTTCTCTGTGATTTTTATTCTCCGCACTCTGCTCTCTCTGATTTTTAATCTCTGCACTCAGCTCTCTGTGATTTTTACTCTCTTCCCTTTGCTCTCTGTGATATTTACTTCCTGCACACTGATCTCTGTAACTTTCACTCTCCGCACTCTGATCTCTGTGATTTTTACTCTCTGCACTCTGTTCTCTGTGATTTTTACTCGCTGCACTCAGATCTCTGTGATTTTTACTCTCTGCACTCTGCTCTCTCTGATTTTTACTCTCCGCACTCTGCTCTCTGTGATGTTTAATCTCTGCACTGTGCTCTCTGATATTTTTACTCTCCGCACTCTGATTTCTATGATTTTTGCTCTCCGCACTCTGATCTCGGTGATTTTTGTTCTCTGCTCTCTGCTCTCTGTAAGTTTTATTATCAGCACTCCATTTATAGTGAATTTTACTCTCCGCACTCTGCCCTCTGAGATTATTACTCTCTGTACTCTTCTCTCTGTGATTTCTACTCTCCACACTCTGTTCTCTGTGATTTTTAATCTCCGAACTCTGCTCTCTCTGATTTTTCATCTCTGCACTCAGCTCTCTGTGATTTTTACTCTCTGCATTTGGCACACTGTGATTTTTACTCTCTGTACTCTGCTTTCTGTGATATTTACTTCCTGCACTGTGATCTCTGTAACTTTTACTCTCCACATTCTGATCTCTGTGATTTTTACTCTGCACTCTGTTCTCTGTGATTTTTACTCGCTGCACTCTGCTCTCTGTGATTTCTACTGTCCGCACTCTGTTCTCTGTGATTTTTATTCTCCGCACTCTGCTCTCTCTGATTTTTAATCTCCGCACTCTGCTGTCTGTGATTTTTACACTCTGCACTCAGCTGTCTGTGATTTTTGTTCTCAGTACTCCATTTATAGTGATTTTTATTCTCCGCACTCTGCTCTATGTGATTTCTACTCTGTGGACTCTGTTCTCTCTGATTTTTAATCTCCGCACTCTGCTCTCTGTGATTTTTCCTCTCTGCACTCAGCTCTCTGTGATTTTTACTGTCTTCACTCTGCTCTCTGTCATATTTACTCTCCGCACTCTGATCTCTATGATTTTTGCTCTCCGCACTCTGATCTCGTTGATTTTTGTTCTCTGCTCTCTGCTCTCTGTAATTTTTATTATCAGCACTCCATTTATAGTGAATTTTACTCTCCGCACTCTGCCCTCTGAAATTTTTACTCTCTGTACTCTGCTCTCTGTGATTTCTACTCTCCGCACTCTGTTCTCTGTGATTTTTATTCTCCGCACTCTGCTCTCTCTGATATTTAATCTCCGCACTCTGCTCTCTGTGATTTTTACGCTCTGCACTCAGCTGTCTGTGATTTTTACTCTATGCACTCGGGACTCTGTGATTTTTACTCTCTGTACTCTGCTCTCTGTGATCTTTACTCACCGCTCTCTGCTGTCTGTGATTTTTACTCTCCGCACTCTATTCTCTGAGATTTTTACACTCTGCACTCTGTTTTCTGTCATTTTTACTCTCTGTACTCTGCGCTCTGTGATTTTTACTCTCTGCAGTCTAATTTCTGTGATTTTCACTCTCTGCACTCTGCGCTCTGTGATTTTTACTCTCTGCACTCTGATTTCTCTGATTTTTACTCTCCCCAGTCTGTTCTCTGTGATTTTTACTCTCTGCACTATGTCGTCTGTGATTATTACTCTTTGCACTCTGTTCACTGTGATTTTTTCTCCCTTCACTCTGTTCTCTGTGATTTTTACTCTCTGCACTCTTCTGTCTGTGATTTTTACACTCCGCACTCTGCTCTCTGTGATTTCTACTCTCTGTACTCTGCTTTCTGTGATTTTTATTCTCCTCACTCTGCTCTCTGTGATATTTACTTTCTGCACTCTAATCTCTGAAACTTTTACTCTCCGCACTCTGCTTTCTGTGATTGCTACTCTCTGCACTCTGTTCTCTGTTATTTTTACTCTCTGCACTCAGCTCTCTTTGATTTTTAATCTCCGCACTCTGCTCTCCGTGATTTTTACTCGCTGTACTCAGCTCTCTGTGATTTTTACTCTCCGCACCCTGCTCTCTGTGATTTTTAATGTCTGCACTATGCTCTCTGTGATTTTTACTCTCTGCACTCTGTTCTCTGTGACTTTTGCTCTCCGGACTCTGATCTTTGTGAGTTTTACTCTCTGCCCTCTGCTCTCTGTGATCTTTACACTCTGCCCTCAGCTCTGTGTGATTTTTACTCTATGCACTCTGTTCACTGTGATTTTTGCTCTCTGCACTCAGCTCTCCGTTATTCCTAATCTCTACACTCTGATCTCTGTGATTTTTATTCTCTGCAATCCGTTCACTGTTATTTTGACTCTCCACACCCTGATCTCTGTGACTTTTACTCTCTTCAATCTGCTCTCTGTAATTTTTACTCTCTGCACACTTCTCTCTGTGATTTTTACACTCCGCACTCTGCTTTCTGTGATTTTTACTCTCTTCAATCTGCTCTCTGTAATTTTTACTCTCTGCACACTTCTCTCTGTGATGGTTACTCTCTGTACTCTGTTTTCTGTGATTTTTACTCTCCTCACTCTTCTCTGTGCGATATTTACTTCCTGCACCTGATCTCTGTAACTTTTACTCTCCGCACTCTGATCTCTGTGATTTTTACTCTCCGCACTCTGCTCTCTGTGATTTTTAATCTCTGAACTGTGCTCTCTGATATTTTTATTCTCTGCACTCTGCTCTCTGTGATTTTTACTCTCTCCACTCTGCTCTCTGTGATATTTACTTTCTGCACTCTGATCTCTGTAACTTTTACTCTCCGCACTCTGATCTCTAACATTTTTATTCGCTGCACTCTGCTCTCTGTGAGTTTTAGTCGCAACACTCCATTCTCAGTGATTTTTACTCTCTGCACTCTGCCCTCTGAGATTTTTACTCTCTGCACTCTTCTCCCTGTGATTTCTACTCTCTGCACTCTGTTCTCTGCGATTTTTATTCACCGCACTCTGCTCTCTCTGATTTTTCATCTCCGCACTCTGCTCTCTGTGATTTTTACTCCCTGCACTCAGCTGTCTGTTATTTTTACTCTCTGCACTCGGCACTCTGTGATTTTTACTCTCTGTACGCTGCTCTCTGTGATTTTCACTCTCTTCACTCTGCGCTCTGAGATTTTTACTCTCTGCACTTTGCTCTCTGTGACATTTACTCTGTGTGCACTGTTCTCTGCGATTTTTACTCTCCCCACTCTGTTCTCTGTTATTTTTACTCTCTGCACTCAGCTCTCTTTGATTTTTAATCTCCGCACTCTGTTCTCTGTGATTTTTACTCTCTGCACTCTTCTGTCTGTGATTTTTACACTCCGCACTCTGCTCTCTGTGATTTTTACTCTCCGCACACTGTTCTCTGTGATGGTTACTCTCTGCACTCTGCTCTCTGTGATTTTTAATCTCTGCACTCAGCTCTCTGTGATTTTTACTCTCTGCACTCGGCACTCTGTGATTTTTACTCTCTGTACTCTGCTTTCTGTGATTTTTATTCTCCTCACTCTGCTCTCTGTGATATTTACTTTCTGCACTCTGATCTCTGTAACTTTTACTCTCCGCACTCTGCTTTCTGTGATTGTTACTCTCTGCACTCTGTTCTCTGTGATTTTTACTCGCTGCACTCAGATCTCTGTGATATTTACTCTCCGCACTCTGCTCTGTGTGATTTCTACTGTCCACACTCTGTTCTCTGTGATTTTTATTCTCCGCACTCTGCTCTCTCTGATTTTAATCTGCGCACTCTGCTGTCTGTGATTTTTACACTCTCCACTCAGCTGTCTGTGATTTTTTTTCTCAATACTTCATTGATAGTGATTTTTACTGTCTGCCCTCTGCTCTCTGTGATTTCTACTGTCCGCACTCTTTTCTCTGTGATTTTAATTCTCCGCTCTCTGCTCTCTCTGATTTTTAATCTCCACACTCTGCTGTCTGTGATTTTCACATTCCGCACTCTGCTCTCTGTGATTTTTACTCCCTGCACTCAGCTCTCTTTCATGTTTAATCTCTGCTCTATACTCTCTGTGATTTTTACTCTCTGCACTCGGCACTCTGTGATTTTTACTCTCTGTACTCTGTTCTCTGTGATTTTTACTCTCTCCACTCTGCTCTCTGTGATATTTACTTTCTGCACTCTGATCTCTGTAACTTTTACTCTCCGCATTCTGATCTCTATGATTTTTATTCTCTGCACTCTGCTCTCTGTGAGTTTTATTCGCAACACTCCATTCTCAGTGATTTTTACTCTCTGCACTCTGCCCTCTGAGATTTTTACTCTCTGCACTCTTCTCCCTGTGATTTCTACTCTCTGCACTCTGTTCTCTGCGATTTTTGTTCACCACACTCTGCTCTCTCTGATTTTTAATCTCTGCACTCAGCTCTCTGTGATTTTTAATCTCTTCCCTTTGCTCTCTGTGATATTTACTTCCTGCACTCTGATCTCTGTAACTTTTACTCTCCGCACTCTGATCTCTGTGATTTTTTACTCTCTGCACTCTGTTCTCTGTGATTTTTACTCGCTGCACTCAGATCTCTGTGATTTTTACTCTCCGCACTCTGCTCTCTGTGATGTTAAATCTCTGCACTGTGCTCTCTGATATTTTTACGCTCCGCACTCTGATCTCTATGATTTTTTACTCTGCACTCTGTTCTCTGTGATTTTTACTCGCTGCACTCTGCTCTCTGTGATTTCTACTGTCCGCACTCTGTTCTCTGTGATTTCTATTCTCCGCACTCTGCTTTCTCTGATTTTTCATCTCTGCACTCAGCTCTCTGTGATTTTTACTCTCTGCACTCTGCTCTCTGTGATTTTTCCTCTCTGCACTCAGCTCTCTGTGATTTTTACTCTCTGTACTCTGCTTTCTGTGATATTTACTTCCTGCACTATGATCTCTGTAACTTTTACTCTCCGCACTCTGATCTCTGTGATTTTTACTCTCTGCACTCTGTTCTCTGTGATTTTTACTCGCTGCACTCAGATCTCTCTGATTTTTACTCTCTGCACTCTTCTCTCTGTGAATTCTACTGTCCGCACTCTGTTCTCTGTGATTTTTATTCTCCGCACTCTGCTTTCTCTGATTTTTAATCTCCGCACTCTGCTATCTGTGATTTTTACACTCTGCACTCAACTGTCTGTGATTTTTGTTCTCAGTACTCCATTCATAGTGAATTTTATTCTCCGCACTCTGCTCTATGTGATTTCTACTCTGTGGACTTTGTTCTCTCTGATTTTTAATCTCCGCACTCTGCTCTCCTTGATTTTTACTCTCTGCACTCTGCTCTCTGTGAGTTTTCCTCTCTGCACTCAGCTGTCTGTGATTTTTACTGTCATCACTCTGCTCTCTGTCATATTTACTTTCTGCACTCTGATCTCTGTAACTTTTACTCTCCGCACTCTGATCGCTATGATTTTTAATCTCCGCACTCTGCTCTCTCTGATTTTTAATCTCCGCACTCTGCTCTCTGTGATTTTTACACTCTGCACTCAGCTGTCTGTGATTTTTGTTCTCAGTACTCCATTCATAGTGGTTTTTATTCTCCGCACTCTGCTCTATGTGATTTCTACTCTGTGGACTCTGTTCTCTCTGATTTTTAATCTCCACACTCTGCTCTCTGTGATTTTTCCTCTCTGCACTCAGCTCTCTGTGATTTTTACTGTCTTCACTCTGCTCTCTGTCATATTTACTCTCCGCACTCTGATCTCTATGATTTTTGCTCTCCGCACTCTGATCTCGGTGATTTTTGTTCTCTGCTCTCTGCTCTCTGTAAGTTTTATTATCAGCACTCCATTTATAGTGAATTTTACTCTCCGCACTCTGCCCTCTGAAATTTTTACTCTCTGTACTCTGCTCTCTGTGATTTCTACTCTCCGCACTCTGTTCTCTCTGATTTTTATTCTCCGCACTCTGCTCTCTCTGATTTTTAATATCCGCACTCTGCTCTCTGTGATTTTTACGCTCTGCACTCAGCTGTCTGTGATTTTTACTCTCTGCACTCGGGACTCTGTGATTTTTACTCTCTGTACTCTGCTCTCTGTGATCTTTACTCACCGCTCTCTGCTGTCTGTGATTTTTACTCTCCGCACTCTATTCTCTGAGATTTTTACACTCTGCACTCTGTTTTCTGTCATTTTTACTCTCTGTACTCTGCGCTCTGTGATTTTTACTCTCTGCAGTCTAATTTCTGTGATTTTCACTCTCTTCACTCTGTTCTCTGTGATTTTTACTCTCTGCACTATGTCGTCTGTGATTATTACTCTTTGCACTCTGTTCACTGTGATTTTTGCTCCCTTCACTCTGTTCTCTGTGATATTTACTTCCTGCACTCTGATCTCTGTAACTTTTACTCTCCGCACTCTGATCTCTATGATTTTTGCTCTCCGCACTCTGATCTTGGTGATTTTTGTTCTCTGCTCTCTGCTCTCTGTAAGTTTTATTATCAGCACTCCATTTATAGTGAATTTTACTCTCCGCACTCTGCCCTCTGAGATTTTTACTCTCTGTACTCTTCTCTCTGTGATTTCTACTCTTCACACTCTGTTCTCTGTGATTTTTAATCTCCGAACTCTGCTCTCTCTGATTTTTCATCTCTGCACTCAGCTCTCTGTGATTTTTACTCTCTGAATTTGGCACTCTGTGATTTTTACTCTCTGTACTCTGCTTTCTGTAATATTTACTTCCTGCACTGTGATCTCTGTAACTTTTACTCTCCGCATTCTGATCTCTGTGATTTTTACTCTGCACTCTGTTCTCTGTGATTTTTACTCGCTGCACTCACTCTCTGTGATTTCTACTCTCTGCACTCTGTTCTCTGTGATTTTTATTCTCCGCACTCTGTTCTCTCTGATTTTTAATCTCTGCACTCAGCTCTCTGTGATTTTTAATCTCTTCCCTTTGCTCTCTGTGATATTTACTTCCTGCACTCTGATCTCTGTAACTTTTACTCTCCGCACTCTGATCTCTGTGATTTTTTACTCTCTGCACTCTGTTCTCTGTGATTTTTACTCGCTGCACTCAGATCTCTGTGATTTTTACTCTCCGCACTCTGCTCTCTGTGATGTTAAATCTCTGCACTGTGCTCTCTGATATTTTTACGCTCCGCACTCTGATCTCTATGATTTTTTACTCTGCACTCTGTTCTCTGTGATTTTTACTCGCTGCACTCTGCTCTCTGTGATTTCTACTGTCCGCACTCTGTTCTCTGTGATTTCTATTCTCCGCACTCTGCTTTCTCTGATTTTTCATCTCTGCACTCAGCTCTCTGTGATTTTTACTCTCTGCACTCTGCTCTCTGTGATTTTTCCTCTCTGCACTCAGCTCTCTGTGATTTTTACTCTCTGTACTCTGCTTTCTGTGATATTTACTTCCTGCACTATGATCTCTGTAACTTTTACTCTCCGCACTCTGATCTCTGTGATTTTTACTCTCTGCACTCTGTTCTCTGTGATTTTTACTCGCTGCACTCAGATCTCTCTGATTTTTACTCTCTGCACTCTTCTCTCTGTGATTTCTACTGTCCGCACTCTGTTCTCTGTGATTTTTATTCTCCGCACTCTGCTTTCTCTGATTTTTAATCTCCGCACTCTGCTATCTGTGATTTTTACACTCTGCACTCAACTGTCTGTGATTTTTGTTCTCAGTACTCCATTCATAGTGAATTTTATTCTCCGCACTCTGCTCTATGTGATTTCTACTCTGTGGACTTTGTTCTCTCTGATTTTTAATCTCCGCACTCTGCTCTCCTTGATTTTTACTCTCTGCACTCTGCTCTCTGTGAGTTTTCCTCTCTGCACTCAGCTGTCTGTGATTTTTACTGTCATCACTCTGCTCTCTGTCATATTTACTTTCTGCACTCTGATCTCTGTAACTTTTACTCTCCGCACTCTGATCGCTATGATTTTTAATCTCCGCACTCTGCTCTCTCTGATTTTTAATCTCCGCACTCTGCTCTCTGTGATTTTTACACTCTGCACTCAGCTGTCTGTGATTTTTGTTCTCAGTACTCCATTCATAGTGGTTTTTATTCTCCGCACTCTGCTCTATGTGATTTCTACTCTGTGGACTCTGTTCTCTCTGATTTTTAATCTCCACACTCTGCTCTCTGTGATTTTTCCTCTCTGCACTCAGCTCTCTGTGATTTTTACTGTCTTCACTCTGCTCTCTGTCATATTTACTCTCCGCACTCTGATCTCTATGATTTTTGCTCTCCGCACTCTGATCTCGGTGATTTTTGTTCTCTGCTCTCTGCTCTCTGTAAGTTTTATTATCAGCACTCCATTTATAGTGAATTTTACTCTCCGCACTCTGCCCTCTGAAATTTTTACTCTCTGTACTCTGCTCTCTGTGATTTCTACTCTCCGCACTCTGTTCTCTCTGATTTTTATTCTCCGCACTCTGCTCTCTCTGATTTTTAATATCCGCACTCTGCTCTCTGTGATTTTTACGCTCTGCATTCAGCTGTCTGTGATTTTTACTCTCTGCACTCGGGACTCTGTGATTTTTACTCTCTGTACTCTGCTCTCTGTGATCTTTACTCACCGCTCTCTGCTGTCTGTGATTTTTACTCTCCGCACTCTATTCTCTGAGATTTTTACACTCTGCACTCTGTTTTCTGTCATTTTTACTCTCTGTACTCTGCGCTCTGTGATTTTTACTCTCTGCAGTCTAATTTCTGTGATTTTCACTCTCTTCACTCTGTTCTCTGTGATTTTTACTCTCTGCACTATGTCGTCTGTGATTATTACTCTTTGCACTCTGTTCACTGTGATTTTTGCTCCCTTCACTCTGTTCTCTGTGATTTTTACTCTCTGCACTCTTCTATCTGTGATTTTTACACTCCGCACTCTGCTCTCTGTGATTTTTACTCTCCGCACACTGTTCTCTGTGATGGTTACTCTCTGCACTCTGCTCTCCGTGATTTCTACTCTCTGCACTCTGTTCTCTGTGATTTTTATTCTCCGCAATCTGCTCTCTCTGATTTTTAATCTCTGCACTCAGCTCTCTGTGATTTTTACTCTCTGCACTCGGTACTCTGTGATTTTTACTCTCTGTACTCTGCTTTCTGTGATTTTTATTCTCCTCACTCTGCTCTCTGTGATACTTACTTTCTGCACTCTAATCTCTGAAACTTTTACTCTCCGCACTCTGCTTTCTGTGATTGTTGCTCTCTGCACTCTGTTCTCTGTGATTTTTACTCGCTGCACTCAGATCTCTCTGATATTTACTCTCCGCACTCTGCTCTCTGCGATTTCTACTGTCCACACTCTGTTCTCTGTGATTTTTATTCTCCGCACTCTGCTCTCTCTGATTTTAATCTGCGCACTCTGCTGTCTGTGATTTTTACACTCTGCACTCAGCTGTCTGTGATTTTTTTTCTCAATACTCCATTGATAGTGATTTTTACTCTCTGCACTCTGCTCTCTGTGATTTCTACTGTCCGCACTCTGTTCTCTGTGATTTTAATTCTCCGCTCTCTGCTCTCTCTGATTTTTAATCTCCACACTCTGCTGTCTGTGATTTTTACACTCCGCACTCTGCTCTCTGTGATTTTTAATCTCTGCACTCAGGTCTCTGTGATTTTTACTGTCTTCACTCATCTCTCTGTCATATTTACTTTCTGCACTCTGATCTCTTTAACTTTTGTTCTCCCCACTCTGATCTCGGTGATTTTTGTTCTCTGCTCTCTGCTCTCTGTAAGTTTTATTATCAGCACCCCATTTATAGTGAATTTTACTCTCCGCACTCTGCCCTCTGAGATTTTTACTCTCTGTACTCTGCTCTCTGTGATTTTTACTCTCTGCACTCGGCACTCTGTGATTTTTACTCTCTGTACTCTGCTTTCTGTGATTTTTATTCTCCTCACTCTGCTCTCTGTGATATTTACTTTCTGCACTCTAATCTCTGAAACTTTTACTCTCCGCACTCTGCTTTCTGTGATTGTTACTCTCTGCACTCTGTTCTCTGTGATTTTTACCCGCTGCACTCAGATCTCTGTGATATTTACTCTCCGCACTCTGCTCTCTGCGATTTCTACTGTCCACACTCTGTTCTCTGTGATTTTTATTCTCCGCACTCTGCTCTCTCTGATTTTAATCTGCGCACTCTGCTGTCTGTGATTTTTACACTCTGCACTCAGCTGTCTGTGATTTTTAATCTCTGCACTCAGGTCTCTGTGATTTTTACTGTCTTCACTCTGCTCTCTGTCATATTTACTTTCTGCACTCTGATCTCCGTAACTTTTGTTCTCCGCACTCTGATCTCGGTGATTTTTGTTCTCTGCTCTCTGCTCTCTGTAAGTTTTATTATCAGCACTCCATTTATAGTGAATTTTACTCTCCGCACTCTGCCCTCTGAGATTTTTACTCTCTGTACTCTGATCTCTGAGACTTTTACTCTCTGCACTCTGCTGTCTGTGATTTCTACTCTCTGCACTCCGTTCTCTGTGATTTTTATTCTCCGCTCTCTGCTCTCTCTGATTTTTAATCTCCGCACGCTGCTCTCACAGATTTTTAATCTCCGCACTCTGCTTTCTGTCATTTTTACTCTCTGCACTCAGCTGTCTGTGATTTTTACTCTCTGCACTCGGCACTCTGTGATTTTTACTCTCTGTACTCTGCTCTCCGTGATGTTTACACTCCACAATCTGTTCTCTGTGATTTTTGCAGTCTGCACTCTGTTCTCTGTTATTTTTACACTCTGCACTCTGATCTCTGTGATTTTCACTCTCTTCACTCTGCCCTCTGAGATTTTTACTCTCTGCACTCACTCTCTGTGATTTCTACTCTCTGCACTCTGTTCTCTGTGATTTTTATTCTCCGCACTCTGCTCTCTCTGATTTTTAATCTCTGCACTCAGCTCTCTGTGATTTTTACTCTCTTCCCTTTGCTCTCTGTGATATTTACTTCCTGCACACTGATCTCTGTAACTTTTACTCTCCGCACTCTGATCTCTGTGATTTTTACTCTCTGCTCTCTGTTCTCTGTGATTTTTACTCGCTGCACTCAGATCTCTGTGATTTTTACTCTCTGCATTCTGCTCTCTGATTTTTACTCTCCGCACTCTGCTCTCTGTGATGTTTAATCTCTGCACTGTGCTCTCTGATATTTTTACTCTCCGCACTCTGATCTCTATGATTTTTGCTCTCCGCACTCTGATCTCGGTGATTTTTGTTCTCTGCTCTCTGCTCTCTGTAAGTTTTATTATCAGCACTCCATTTATAGTGAATTTTACTCTCCGCACTCTGCCCTCTGAGATTTTTACTCTCTGTACTCTGCTCTCTGTGATTTTTACTCTCTGCACTCGGCACTCTGTGATTTTTACTCTCTTTACTCTGCTTTCTGTGATTTTTATTCTCCTCACTCTGCTCTCTGTGATATTTACTTTCTGCACTCTAATCTCTGAAACTTTTACTCTCCGCACTCTGCTTTCTGTGATTGTTACTCTCTGCACTCTGTTCTCTGTGATTTTTACCCGCTGCACTCAGATCTCTGTGATATTTACTCTCCGCACTCTGCTCTCTGCGATTTCTACTGTCCACACTCTGTTCTCTGTGATTTTTATTCTCCGCACTCTGCTCTCTCTGATTTTAATCTGCGCACTCTACTGTCTGTGATTTTTACACTCTGCACTCAGCTGTCTGTGATTTTTAATCTCTGCACTCAGGTCTCTGTGATTTTTACTGTCTTCACTCATCTCTCTGTCATATTTACTTTCTGCACTCTGATCTCTGTAACTTTTGTTCTCCGCACTCTGATCTCGGTGATTTTTGTTCTCTGCTCTCTGCTCTCTGTAAGTTTTATTATCAGCACTCCATTTATAGTGAATTTTACTCTCCGCACTCTGCCCTCTGAGATTTTTACTCTCTGTACTCTGATCTCTGAGACTTTTACTCTCTGCACTCTGCTGTCTGTGATTTCTACTCTCTGCACTCCGGTCTCTGTGATTTTTATTCTCCGCTCTCTGCTCTCTCTGATTTTTAATCTCCGCATGCTGCTCTCACAGATTTTTAATCTCCGCACTCTGCTTTCTGTCATTTTTACTCTCTGCACTCAGCTGTCTGTGATTTTTACTCTCTGCACTCGGCACTCTGTGATTTTTACTCTCTGTACTCTGCTCTCTGTGATGTTTACACTCCACAATCTGTTCTCTGTGATTTTTGCAGTCTGCACTCTGTTCTCTGTTATTTTTACACTCTGCACTCTGATCTCTGTGATTTTCACTCTCTTCACTCTGCCCTCTGAGATTTTTACTCTCTGCACTCACTCTCTGTGATTTCTACTCTCTGCACTCTGTTCTCTGTGATTTTTATTCTCCGCACTCTGCTCTCTCTGATTTTTAATCTCTGCACTCAGCTCTCTGTGATTTTTACTCTCTTCCCTTTGCTCTCTGTGATATTTACTTCCTGCACACTGATCTCTGTAACTTTTACTCTCCGCACTCTGATCTCTGTGATTTTTACTCTCTGCACTCTGTTCTCTGAGATTTTTACTCGCTGCACTCAGATCTCTGTGATTTTTACTCTCTGCATTCTGCTCTCTGATTTTTACTCTCCGCACTCTGCTCTCTGTGATGTTTAATCTCTGCACTGTGCTCTCTGATATTTTTACTCTCCGCACTCTGATCTCTATGATTTTTGCTCTCCGCACTCTGATCTCGGTGATTTTTGTTCTCTGCTCTCTGCTCTCTGTAAGTTTTATTATCAGCACTCCACTTATAGTGAATTTTACTCTCCGCACTCTGCCCTCTGAGATTTTTACTCTCTGTACTCTTCTCTCTGTGATTTCTACTCTCCACACTCTGTTCTCTGTGATTTTTAATCTCCGAACTCTGCTCTCTCTGATTTTTCATCTCTGCACTCAGCTCTCTGTGATTTTTACTCTCTGCATTTGGCACGCTGTGATTTTTACTCTCTGTACTCTGCTTTCTGTGATATTTACTTCTTGCACTGTAATCTCTGTAACTTTTACTCTCCACATTCTGATCTCTGTGATTTTTACTCTGCACTCTGTTCTCTGTGATTTTTACTCGCTGCACTCTGCTCTCTGTGATTTCTACTGTCCGCACTGTGTTCTCTGTGATTTTTATTCTCCGCACTCTGCTTTCTCTGATTTTTAATCTCCGCACTCTTCTGTCTGTGATTTTTACACTCTGCACTCAGCTGTCTGTGATTTTTGTTCTCAGTACTCCATTTATAGTGATTTTTATTCTCCGCACTCTGCTCTATGTGATTTCTACTCTGTGGACTCTGTTCTCTCTGATTTTTAATCTCCGCACTCTGCTCTCTGTGATTTTTCTTCTCTGCACTCAGCTCTCTGTAATTTTTACTGTCTTCACTCTGCTCTCTGTCATATTTACTCTCCGCACTCTGATCTCTATGATTTTTGCTCTCCGCACTCTGATCTCGGTGATTTTTGTTCTCTGCTCTCTGCTCTCTGTAATTTTTATTATCAGCACTCCATTTATAGTGAATTTTACTCTCCGCACTCTGCCCTCTGAGATTTCTACTCTCTGCACTCACTCTCTGTGATTTCTACTCTCTGCACTCTGTTCTCTGTGATTTTTATTCTCCGCACTCTGTTCTCTCTGATTTTTAATCTCTGCACTCAGCTCTCTGTGATTTTTACTCTCTTCCCTTTGCTCTCTGTGATATTTACTTCCTGCACACTGAGCTCTGTAACTTTTACTCTCCGCACTCTGATCTCTGTGAGTTTTACTCTCTGCACTCTGTTCTCTGTGATTTTTACTCGCTGCACTCAGATCTCTGTGATTTTTACTCTCTGCACTCTGCTCTCTCTGATTTTTACTCTCCGCACTCTGCTCTCTGTGATGTTTAATCTCTGCACTGTGCTCTCTGATATTTTTACTCTCCGCACTCTGATTTCTATGATTTTTGCTCTCCGCACTCTGATCTCGGTGATTTTTGTTCTCTGCTCTCTGCTCTCTGTAAGTTTTATTATCAGCACTCCATTTATAGTGAATTTTACTCTCCGCACTCTGCCCTCTGAGATTTTTACTCTCTGTACTCTTCTCTCTGTGATTTCTACTCTCTGCACTCTGTTCTCTGTGATTTTTATTCTCCGCACTCTGCTCTCTCTGATATTTAATCTCCGCACTCTGCTCTCTGTGATTTTTACGCTCTGCACTCAGCTGTCTGTGATTTTTACTCTCTGCACTCGGGACTCTGTGATTTTTACTCTCTGTACTCTGCTCTCTGTGATCTTTACTCACCGCTCTCTGCTGTCTGTGATTTTTACTCTCCGCACTCTATTCTCTGAGATTTTTACACTCTGCACTCTGTTTTCTGTCATTTTTACTCTCTGTACTCTGCGCTCTGTGATTTTTACTCTCTGCAGTCTAATTTCTGTGATTTTCACTCTCTGCACTCTGCGCTCTGTGATTTTTCCTCTCTGCACTCTGATTTCTGTGATTTTTTACTCTCCCCAGTCTGTTCTCTGTGATTTTTACTCTCTGCACTATGTCGTCTGTGATTATTACTCTTTGCACTCTGTTCACTGTGATTTTTTCTCCCTTCACTCTGTTCTCTGTGATTTTTACTCTCTGCACTCTTCTGTCTGCGATTTTTACACTCCTCACTCTGCTCTCTGTGATTTCTACTCTCTGTACTCTGCTTTCTGTGATTTTTATTCTCCTCACTCTGCTCTCTGTGATATTTACTTTCTGCACTCTAATCTCTGAAACTTTTACTCTCCGCACTCTGCTTTCTGTGATTGCTACTCTCTGCACTCTGTTCTCTGTTATTTTTACTCTCTGCACTCAGCCCTCTTTGATTTTTAATCTCCGCACTCTGCTCTCCGTGATTTTTACTCGCTGTACTCAGCTCTCTGTGATTTTTACTCTCCGCACCCTGCTCTCTGTGATTTTTAATGTCTGCACTATGCTCTCTGTGATTTTTACTCTCTGCACTCTGTTCTCTGTGACTTTTGCTCTCCGGACTCTGATCTTTGTGAGTTTTACTCTCTGCCCTCTGCTCTCTGTGATCTTTACACTCTGCCCTCAGCTCTGTGTGGTTTTTACTCTATGCACTCTGTTCACTGTGATTTTTGCTCTCTGCACTCAGCTCTCCGTTATTCCTAATCTCTACACTCTGATCTCTGTGATTTTTATTCTCTGCAATCCGTTCACTGTTATTTTGACTCTCCACACCCTGATCTCTGTGACTTTTACTCTCTTCAATCTGCTCTCTGTAATTTTTACTCTCTGCACACTTCTCTCTGTGATTTTTACACTCCGCACTCTGCTTTCTGTGATTTTTACTCTCTTCAATCTGCTCTCTGTAATTTTTACTCTCTGCACACTTCTCTCTGTGATGGTTACTCTCTGTACTCTGTTTTCTGTGATTTTTACTCTCCTCACTCTTCTCTCTGCGATATTTACTTCCTGCACCTGATCTCTGTAACTTTTACTCTCCGCACTCTGATCTCTGTGATTTTTACTCTCCGCACTCTGCTCTCTGTGATTTTTAATCTCTGAACTGTGCTCTCTGATATTTTTATTCTCTGCACTCTGCTCTCTGTGATTTTTACTCTCTCCACTCTGCTCTCTGTGATATTTACTTTCTGCACTCTGATCTCTGTAACTTTTACTCTCCGCACTCTGATCTCTAACATTTTTATTCGCTGCACTCTGCTCTCTGTGAGTTTTAGTCGCAACACTCCATTCTCAGTGATTTTTACTCTCTGCACTCTGCCCTCTGAGATTTTTACTCTCTGCACTCTTCTCCCTGTGATTTCTACTCTCTGCACTCTGTTCTCTGCGATTTTTATTCACCGCACTCTGCTCTCTCTGATTTTTCATCTCCGCACTCTGCTCTCTGTGATTTTTACTCCCTGCACTCAGCTGTCTGTTATTTTTACTCTCTGCACTCGGCACTCTGTGATTTTTACTCTCTGTAGGCTGCACTCTGTGATTTTCACTCTCTTCACTCTACGCTCTGAGATTTTTACTCTCTGCACTTTGCTCTCTGTGACATTTACTCTGTGTGCACTGTTCTCTGCGATTTTTACTCTCCCCACTCTGTTCTCTGTTATTTTTACTCTCTGCACTCAGCTCTCTTTGATTTTTAATCTCCGCACTCTGTTCTCTGTGATTTTTACTCTCTGCACTCTTCTGTCTGTGATTTTTACACTCCACACTCTGCTCTCAGTGATTTTTACTCTCCGCACACTGTTCTCTGTGATGGTTACTCTCTGCACTCTGCTCTCTGTGATTTTTAATCTCTGCACTCAGCTCTCTGTGATTTTTACTCTCCGCACTCTGTTCTCTGTGATTTTTACTCTCTGCACTCTTCTGTCTGTGATTTTAACTCTCCGCACCCTGCTCTCTGTGATTTTTAATCACTGCACTATGCTCTCTGTGATTTTTACTCTCTTCCCTTTGCTCTCTGTGATATTTACTTCCTGCACACTGATCTCTGTAACTTTTACTCTCCGCACTCTGATCTCTGTGATTTTTACTCTCTGCACTCTGTTCTCTGTGATTTTTACTCGCTGCACTCAGATCTCTGTGATTTTTACTCTCTGCATTCTGCTCTCTGATTTTTACTCTCCGCACTCTGCTCTCTGTGATGTTTAATCTCTGCACTGTGCTCTCTGATATTTTTACTCTCCGCACTCTGATCTCTATGATTTTTGCTCTCCGCACTCTGATCTCGGTGATTTTTGTTCTCTGCTCTCTGCTCTCTGTAAGTTTTATTATCAGCACTCCATTTATAGTGAATTTTACTCTCCGCACTCTGCCCTCTGAGATTTTTACTCTCTGTACCCTGCTCTCTGTGATTTTTACTCTCTGCACTCGGCACTCTGTGATTTTTACTCTCTGTACTCTGCTTTCTGTGATTTTTATTCTCCTCACTCTGCTCTCTGTGATATTTACTTTCTGCACTCTAATCTCTGAAACTTTTACTCTCCGCACTCTGCTTTCTGTGATTGTTACTCTCTGCACTCTGTTCTCTGTGATTTTTACCCGCTGCACTCAGATCTCTGTGATATTTACTCTCCGCACTCTGCTCTCTGCGATTTCTACTGTCCACACTCTGTTCTCTGTGATTTTTATTCTCCGCACTCTGCTCTCTCTGATTTTAATCTGCGCACTCTGCTGTCTGTGATTTTTACACTCTGCCCTCAGCTGTCTGAGATTTTTAAACTCTGCACTCAGGTCTCTGTGATTTTTACTGTCTTCACTCATCTCTCTGTCATATTTACTTTCTGCACTCTGATCTCTGTAACTTTTGTTCTCCGCACTCTGATCTCGGTGATTTTTGTTCTCTGCTCTCTGCTCTCTGTAAGTTTTATTATCAGCACTCCATTTATAGTGAAATTTACTCTCCGCACTCTGCCCTCTGAGATTTTTACTCTCTGTACTCTGATCTCTGAGACTTTTACTCTCTGCACTCTGCTGTCTGTGATTTCTACTCTCTGCACTCCGTTCTCTGTGATTTTTATTCTCCGCTCTCTGCTCTCTCTGATTTTTAATCTCCGCACGCTGCTCTCACAGATTTTTAATCTCCGCACTCTGCTTTCTGTCATTTTTACTCTCTGCACTCAGCTGTCTGTGATTTTTACTCTCTGCACTCGGCACTCTGTGATTTTTACTCTCTGTACTCTGCTCTCTGTGATGTTTACACTCCACAATCTGTTCTCTGTGATTTTTGCAGTCTGCACTCTGTTCTCTGTTATTTTTACACTCTGCACTCTGCTCTCTGTGATTTTCACTCTCTTCACTCTGCCCTCTGAGATTTTTACTCTCTGCACTCACTCTCTGTGATTTCTACTCTCTGCACTCTGTTCTCTGTGATTTTTATTCTCCGCACTCTGCTCTCTCTGATTTTTAATCTCTGCACTCAGCTCTCTGTGATTTTTACTCCCTGCACTCAGCTGTCTGTTATTTTTACTCTCTGCACTCGGCACTCTGTGATTTTTACTCTCTGTAGGCTGCACTCTGTGATTTTCACTCTCTTCACTCTACGCTCTGAGATTTTTACTCTCTGCACTTTGCTCTCTGTGACATTTACTCTGTGTGCACTGTTCTCTGCGATTTTTACTCTCCCCACTCTGTTCTCTGTTATTTTTACTCTCTGCACTCAGCTCTCTTTGATTTTTAATCTCCGCACTCTGTTCTCTGTGATTTTTACTCTCTGCACTCTTCTGTCTGTGATTTTTACACTCCACACTCTGCTCTCAGTGATTTTTACTCTCCGCACACTGTTCTCTGTGATGGTTACTCTCTGCACTCTGCTCTCTGTGATTTTTAATCTCTGCACTCAGCTCTCTGTGATTTTTACTCTCTGCACTCGGCACTCTGTGATTTTTACTCTCTGCACTCGGTACTCTGTGATTTTTTCCCTCCGCACTGTGTTCTCTGTGATTTTTACAGTCTGCTCTCTGTTCTCTGTCATTTTAACTCTCCGCACCCTGCTCTCTGTGATTTTTAATCACTGCACTATGCTCTCTGTGATTTTTACTCTCTTCCCTTTGCTCTCTGTGATATTTACTTCCTGCACACTGATCTCTGTAACTTTTACTCTCCGCACTCTGATCTCTGTGATTTTTACTCTCTGCACTCTGTTCTCTGTGATTTTTACTCGCTGCACTCAGATCTCTGTGATTTTTACTCTCTGCATTCTGCTCTCTGATTTTTACTCTCCGCACTCTGCTCTCTGTGATGTTTAATCTCTGCACTGTGCTCTCTGATATTTTTACTCTCCGCACTCTGATCTCTATGATTTTTGCTCTCCGCACTCTGATCTCGGTGATTTTTGTTCTCTGCTCTCTGCTCTCTGTAAGTTTTATTATCAGCACTCCATTTATAGTGAATTTTACTCTCCGCACTCTGCCCTCTGAGATTTTTACTCTCTGTACCCTGCTCTCTGTGATTTTTACTCTCTGCACTCGGCACTCTGTGATTTTTACTCTCTGTACTCTGCTTTCTGTGATTTTTATTCTCCTCACTCTGCTCTCTGTGATATTTACTTTCTGCACTCTAATCTCTGAAACTTTTACTCTCCGCACTCTGCTTTCTGTGATTGTTACTCTCTGCACTCTGTTCTCTGTGATTTTTACCCGCTGCACTCAGATCTCTGTGATATTTACTCTCCGCACTCTGCTCTCTGCGATTTCTACTGTCCACACTCTGTTCTCTGTGATTTTTATTCTCCGCACTCTGCTCTCTCTGATTTTAATCTGCGCACTCTGCTGTCTGTGATTTTTACACTCTGCACTCAGCTGTCTGTGATTTTTAAACTCTGCACTCAGGTCTCTGTGATTTTTACTGTCTTCACTCATCTCTCTGTCATATTTACTTTCTGCACTCTGATCTCTGTAACTTTTGTTCTCCGCACTCTGATCTCGGTGATTTTTGTTCTCTGCTCTCTGCTCTCTGTAAGTTTTATTATCAGCACTCCATTTATAGTGAAATTTACTCTCCGCACTCTGCCCTCTGAGATTTTTACTCTCTGTACTCTGATCTCTGAGACTTTTACTCTCTGCACTCTGCTGTCTGTGATTTCTACTCTCTGCACTCCGTTCTCTGTGATTTTTATTCTCCGCTCTCTGCTCTCTCTGATTTTTAATCTCCGCACGCTGCTCTCACAGATTTTTAATCTCCGCACTCTGCTTTCTGTCATTTTTACTCTCTGCACTCAGCTGTCTGTGATTTTTACTCTCTGCACTCGGCACTCTGTGATTTTTACTCTCTGCACTCTGCTGTCTGTGATTTTTACTCTCTGCACTCGGCACTCTGTTATTTTTACACTCTGCACTCTGCTCTCTGTGATTTTCACTCTCTTCACTCTGCCCTCTGAGATTTTTACTCTCTGCACTCACTCTCTGTGATTTCTACTCTCTGCACTCTGTTCTCTGTGATTTTTATTCTCCGCACTCTGCTCTCTCTGATTTTTAATCTCTGCACTCAGCTCTCTGTGATTTTTACTCTCTTCCCTTTGCTCTCTGTGATATTTACTTCCTGCACACTGATCTCTGTAACTTTTACTCTCCGCACTCTGATCTCTGTGATTTTTACTCTCTGCACTCTGTTCTCTGTGATTTTTACTCGCTGCACTCAGATCTCTGTGATTTTTACTCTCTGCATTCTGCTCTCTGATTTTTACTCTCCGCACTCTGCTCTCTGTGATGTTTAATCTCTGCACTGTGCTCTCTGATATTTTTACTCTCCGCACTCTGATCTCTATGATTTTTGCTCTCCGCACTCTGATCTCGGTGATTTTTGTTCTCTGCTCTCTGTAAGTTTTATTATCAGCACTCCATTTATAGTGAATTTTACTCTCCGCACTCTGCCCTCTGAGATTTTTACTCTCTGTACTCTTCTCTCTGTGATTTCTACTCTCCACACTCTGTTCTCTGTGATTTTTAATCTCCGAACTCTGCTCTCTCTGATTTTTCATCTCTGCACTCAGCTCTCTGTGATTTTTACTCTCTGCATTTGGCACGCTGTGATTTTTACTCTCTGTACTCTGCTTTCTGTGATATTTACTTCCTGCACTGTAATCTCTGTAACTTTTACTCTCCACATTCTGATCTCTGTGATTTTTACTCTGCACTCTGTTCTCTGTGATTTTTACTCGCTGCACTCTGCTCTCTGTGATTTCTACTGTCCGCACTGTGTTCTCTGTGATTTTTATTCTCCGCACTCTGCTTTCTCTGATTTTTAATCTCCGCACTCTTCTGTCTGTGATTTTTACACTCTGCACTCAGCTGTCTGTGATTTTTGTTCTCAGTACTCCATTTATAGTGATTTTTATTCTCCACACTCTGCTCTATGTGATTTCTACTCTGTGGACTCTGTTCTCTCTGATTTTTAATCTCCGCACTCTGCTCTCTGTGATTTTTCTTCTCTGCACTCAGCTCTCTGTGATTTTTACTGTCTTCACTCTGCTCTCTGTCATATTTACTCTCCGCACTCTGATCTCTATGATTTTTGCTCTCCGCACTCTGATCTGGGTGATTTTTGTTCTCTGCTCTCTGCTGTCTGTAATTTTTATTATCAGCACTCCATTTATAGTGAATTTTACTCTCCGCACTCTGCCCTCTGAGATTTTTACTCTCTGTACTCTGCTCTCTGTGATTCTTACTCTCTGCACTCTGATCTCTGAGACTTTTACTCTCTGCACTCTGCTCTCTGTGATTTCTACTCTCTGCACTCCGTTCTCTGTGATTTTTATTCTCCGCTCTCTACTCTCTCTGATTTTTAATCTCCGCACGCTGCTCTCACAGATTTTTAATCTCTGCACTCTGCTTTCTGTCATTTTTACTCTCTGCACTCAGCTGTCTGTGATTTTTACTCTCTGCACTCGGCACTCTGTGATTTTTACTCTCTGTACTCTGCTCTCCGTGATGTTTACACTCCACAATCTGTTCTCTGTGATTTTTGCAGTCTGCACTCTGTTCTCTGTTATTTTTACACTCTGCACTCTGATCTCTGTGAGTTTCACTCTCTTCACTCTGCCCTCTGAGATTTTTACTCTCTGCACTCACTCTCTGTGATTTCTACTCTCTGCACTCTGTTCTCTGTGATTTTTATTCTCCGCACTCTGCTCTCTCTGATTTTTAATCTCTGCACTCAGCTCTCTGTGATTTTTACTCTCTTCCCTTTGCTCTCTGTGATATTTACTTCCTGCACACTGCTCTCAGTGATTTTTACTCTCCGCACACTGTTCTCTGTGATGGTTACTCTCTGCACTCTGCTCTCTGTGATTTTTAATCTCTGCACTCAGCTCTCTGTGATTTTTACTCTCTGCACTCGGCACTCTGTGATTTTTACTCTCTGCACTCGGTACTCTGTGATTTTTTCCCTCCGCACTGTGTTCTCTGTGATTTTTACAGTCTGCTCTCTGTTCTCTGTCATTTTATCTCTCCGCACCCTGCTCTCTGTGATTTTTAATCACTGCACTATGCTCTCTGTGATTTTTACTCTCTTCCCTTTGCTCTCTGTGATATTTACTTCCTGCACACTGATCTCTGTAACTTTTACTCTCCGCACTCTGATCTCTGTGATTTTTACTCTCTGCACTCTGTTCTCTGTGATTTTTACTCGCTGCACTCAGATCTCTGTGATTTTTACTCTCTGCATTCTGCTCTCTGATTTTTACTCTCCGCACTCTGCTCTCTGTGATGTTTAATCTCTGCACTGTGCTCTCTGATATTTTTACTCTCCGCACTCTGATCTCTATGATTTTTGCTCTCCGCACTCTGATCTCGGTGATTTTTGTTCTCTGCTCTCTGCTCTCTGTAAGTTTTATTATCAGCACTCCATTTATAGTGAATTTTACTCTCCGCACTCTGCCCTCTGAGATTTTTACTCTCTGTACCCTGCTCTCTGTGATTTTTACTCTCTGCACTCGGCACTCTGTGATTTTTACTCTCTGTACTCTGCTTTCTGTGATTTTTATTCTCCTCACTCTGCTCTCTGTGATATTTACTTTCTGCACTCTAATCTCTGAAACTTTTACTCTCCGCACTCTGCTTTCTGTGATTGTTACTCTCTGCACTCTGTTCTCTGTGATTTTTACCCGCTGCACTCAGATCTCTGTGATATTTACTCTCCGCACTCTGCTCTCTGCGATTTCTACTGTCCACACTCTGTTCTCTGTGATTTTTATTCTCCGCACTCTGCTCTCTCTGATTTTAATCTGCGCACTCTGCTGTCTGTGATTTTTACACTCTGCCCTCAGCTGTCTGTGATTTTTAAACTCTGCACTCAGGTCTCTGTGATTTTTACTGTCTTCACTCATCTCTCTGTCATATTTACTTTCTGCACTCTGATCTCTGTAACTTTTGTTCTCCGCACTCTGATCTCGGTGATTTTTGTTCTCTGCTCTCTGCTCTCTGTAAGTTTTATTATCAGCACTCCATTTATAGTGAAATTTACTCTCCGCACTCTGCCCTCTGAGATTTTTACTCTCTGTACTCTGATCTCTGAGACTTTTACTCTCTGCACTCTGCTGTCTGTGATTTCTACTCTCTGCACTCCGTTCTCTGTGATTTTTATTCTCCGCTCTCTGCTCTCTCTGATTTTTAATCTCCGCACGCTGCTCTCACAGATTTTTAATCTCCGCACTCTGCTTTCTGTCATTTTTACTCTCTGCACTCAGCTGTCTGTGATTTTTACTCTCTGCACTCGGCACTCTGTGATTTTTACTCTCTGTACTCTGCTCTCTGTGATGTTTACACTCCACAATCTGTTCTCTGTGATTTTTGCAGTCTGCACTCTGTTCTCTGTTATTTTTACACTCTGCACTCTGCTCTCTGTGATTTTCACTCTCTTCACTCTGCCCTCTGAGATTTTTACTCTCTGCACTCACTCTCTGTGATTTCTACTCTCTGCACTCTGTTCTCTGTGATTTTTATTCTCCGCACTCTGCTCTCTCTGATTTTTAATCTCTGCACTCAGCTCTCTGTGATTTTTACTCTCTTCCCTTTGCTCTCTGTGATATTTACTTCCTGCACACTGATCTCTGTAACTTTTACTCTCCGCACTCTGATCTCTGTGATTTTTACTCTCTGCACTCTGTTCTCTGTGATTTTTACTCGCTGCACTCAGATCTCTGTGATTTTTACTCTCTGCATTCTGCTCTCTGATTTTTACTCTCCGCACTCTGCTCTCTGTGATGTTTAATCTCTGCACTGTGCTCTCTGATATTTTTACTCTCCGCACTCTGATCTCTATGATTTTTGCTCTCCGCACTCTGATCTCGGTGATTTTTGTTCTCTGCTCTCTGTAAGTTTTATTATCAGCACTCCATTTATAGTGAATTTTACTCTCCGCACTCTGCCCTCTGAGATTTTTACTCTCTGTACTCTTCTCTCTGTGATTTCTACTCTCCACACTCTGTTCTCTGTGATTTTTAATCTCCGAACTCTGCTCTCTCTGATTTTTCATCTCTGCACTCAGCTCTCTGTGATTTTTACTCTCTGCATTTGGCACGCTGTGATTTTTACTCTCTGTACTCTGCTTTCTGTGATATTTACTTCCTGCACTGTAATCTCTGTAACTTTTACTCTCCACATTCTGATCTCTGTGATTTTTACTCTGCACTCTGTTCTCTGTGATTTTTACTCGCTGCACTCTGCTCTCTGTGATTTCTACTGTCCGCACTGTGTTCTCTGTGATTTTTATTCTCCGCACTCTGCTTTCTCTGATTTTTAATCTCCGCACTCTTCTGTCTGTGATTTTTACACTCTGCACTCAGCTGTCTGTGATTTTTGTTCTCAGTACTCCATTTATAGTGATTTTTATTCTCCACACTCTGCTCTATGTGATTTCTACTCTGTGGACTCTGTTCTCTCTGATTTTTAATCTCCGCACTCTGCTCTCTGTGATTTTTCTTCTCTGCACTCAGCTCTCTGTGATTTTTACTGTCTTCACTCTGCTCTCTGTCATATTTACTCTCCGCACTCTGATCTCTATGATTTTTGCTCTCCGCACTCTGATCTGGGTGATTTTTGTTCTCTGCTCTCTGCTCTCTGTAATTTTTATTATCAGCACTCCACTTATAGTGAATTTTACTCTCCGCACTCTGCCCTCTGAGATTTTTACTCTCTGTACTCTGCTCTCTGTGATTCTTACTCTCTGCACTCTGATCTCTGAGACTTTTACTCTCTGCACTCTGCTCTCTGTGATTTCTACTCTCTGCACTCCGTTCTCTGTGATTTTTATTCTCCGCTCTCTACTCTCTCTGATTTTTAATCTCCGCACGCTGCTCTCACAGATTTTTAATCTCTGCACTCTGCTTTCTGTCATTTTTACTCTCTGCACTCAGCTGTCTGTGATTTTTACTCTCTGCACTCGGCACTCTGTGATTTTTACTCTCTGTACTCTGCTCTCCGTGATGTTTACACTCCACAATCTGTTCTCTGTGATTTTTGCAGTCTGCACTCTGTTCTCTGTTATTTTTACACTCTGCACTCTGATCTCTGTGATTTTCACTCTCTTCACTCTGCCCTCTGAGATTTTTACTCTCTGCACTCACTCTCTGTGATTTCTACTCTCTGCACTCTGTTCTCTGTGATTTTTATTCTCCGCACTCTGCTCTCTCTGATTTTTAATCTCTGCACTCAGCTCTCTGTGATTTTTACTCTCTTCCCTTTGCTCTCTGTGATATTTACTTCCTGCACACTGATCTCTGTAACTTTTACTCTCCGCACTCTGATCTCTGTGATTTTTACTCTCTGCACTCTGTTCTCTGTGATTTTTACTCGCTGCACTCAGATCTCTGTGATTTTTACTCTCTGCACTCTGCTCTCTCTGATTTTTACTCTCCGCACTCTGCTCTCTGTGATGTTTAATCTCTGCACTGTGCTCTCTGATATTTTTACTCTCCGCACTCTGATTTCTATGATTTTTGCTCTCCGCACTCTGATCTCGGTGATTTTTGTTCTCTGCTCTCTGCTCTCTGTAAGTTTTATTATCAGCACTCCATTTATAGTGAATTTTACTCTCCGCACTCTGCCCTCTGAGATTATTACTCTCTGTACTCTTCTCTCTGTGATTTCTACTCTCCACACTCTGTTCTCTGTGATTTTTAATCTCCGAACTCTGCTCTCTCTGATTTTTCATCTCTGCACTCAGCTCTCTGTGATTTTTACTCTCTGCATTTGGCACACTGTGATTTTTACTCTCTGTACTCTGCTTTCTGTGATATTTACTTCCTGCACTGTGATCTCTGTAACTTTTACTCTCCACATTCTGATCTCTGTGATTTTTACTCTGCACTCTGTTCTCTGTGATTTTTACTCGCTGCACTCTGCTCTCTGTGATTTCTACTGTCCGCACTCTGTTCTCTGTGATTTTTATTCTCCGCACTCTGCTCTCTCTGATTTTTAATCTCCGCACTCTGCTGTCTGTGATTTTTACACTCTGCACCCAGCTGTCTGTGATTTTTGTTCTCAGTACTCCATTTATAGTGATTTTTATTCTCCGCACTCTGCTCTATGTGATTTCTACTCTGTGGACTCTGTTCTCTCTGATTTTTAATCTCCGCACTCTGCTCTCTGTGATTTTTCCTCTCTGCACTCAGCTCTCTGTGATTTTTACTGTCTTCACTCTGCTCTCTGTCATATTTACTCTCCGCACTCTGATCTCTATGATTTTTGCTCTCCGCACTCTGATCTCGGTGATTTTTGTTCTCTGCTCTCTGCTCTCTGTAATTTTTATTATCAGCACTCCATTTATAGTGAATTTTACTCTCCGCACTCTGCCCTCTGAAATTTTTACTCTCTGTACTCTGCTCTCTGTGATTTCTACTCTCCGCACTCTGTTCTCTGTGATTTTTATTCTCCGCACTCTGCTCTCTCTGATATTTAATCTCCGCACTCTGCTCTCTGTGATTTTTACGCTCTGCACTCAGCTGTCTGTGATTTTTACTCTATGCACTCGGGACTCTGTGATTTTTACTCTCTGTACTCTGCTCTCTGTGATCTTTACTCACCGCTCTCTGCTGTCTGTGATTTTTACTCTCCGCACTCTATTCTCTGAGATTTTTACACTCTGCACTCTGTTTTCTGTCATTTTTACTCTCTGTACTCTGCGCTCTGTGATTTTTACTCTCTGCAGTCTAATTTCTGTGATTTTCACTCTCTGCACTCTGCGCTCTGTGATTTTTACTCTCTGCACTCTGATTTCTCTGATTTTTACTCTCCCCAGTCTGTTCTCTGTGATTTTTACTCTCTGCACTATGTCGTCTGTGATTATTACTCTTTGCACTCTGTTCACTGTGATTTTTTCTCCCTTCACTCTGTTCTCTGTGATTTTTACTCTCTGCACTCTTCTGTCTGTGATTTTTACACTCCGCACTCTGCTCTCTGTGATTTCTACTCTCTGTACTCTGCTTTCTGTGATTTTTATTCTCCTCACTCTGCTCTCTGTGATATTTACTTTCTGCACTCTAATCTCTGAAACTTTTACTCTCCGCACTCTGCTTTCTGTGATTGCTACTCTCTGCACTCTGTTCTCTGTTATTTTTACTCTCTGCACTCAGCTCTCTTTGATTTTTAATCTCCGCACTCTGCTCTCCGTGATTTTTACTCGCTGTACTCAGCTCTCTGTGATTTTTACTCTCCGCACCCTGCTCTCTGTGATTTTTAATGTCTGCACTATGCTCTCTGTGATTTTTACTCTCTGCACTCTGTTCTCTGTGACTTTTGCTCTCCGGACTCTGATCTTTGTGAGTTTTACTCTCTGCCCTCTGCTCTCTGTGATCTTTACACTCTGCCCTCAGCTCTGTGTGATTTTTACTCTATGCACTCTGTTCACTGTGATTTTTGCTCTCTGCACTCAGCTCTCCGTTATTCCTAATCTCTACACTCTGATCTCTGTGATTTTTATTCTCTGCAATCCGTTCACTGTTATTTTGACTCTCCACACCCTGATCTCTGTGACTTTTACTCTCTTCAATCTGCTCTCTGTAATTTTTACTCTCTGCACACTTCTCTCTGTGATTTTTACACTCCGCACTCTGCTTTCTGTGATTTTTACTCTCTTCAATCTGCTCTCTGTAATTTTTACTCTCTGCACACTTCTCTCTGTGATGGTTACTCTCTGTACTCTGTTTTCTGTGATTTTTACTCTCCTCACTCTTCTCTGTGCGATATTTACTTCCTGCACCTGATCTCTGTAACTTTTACTCTCCGCACTCTGATCTCTGTGATTTTTACTCTCCGCACTCTGCTCTCTGTGATTTTTAATCTCTGAACTGTGCTCTCTGATATTTTTATTCTCTGCACTCTGCTCTCTGTGATTTTTACTCTCTCCACTCTGCTCTCTGTGATATTTACTTTCTGCACTCTGATCTCTGTAACTTTTACTCTCCGCACTCTGATCTCTAACATTTTTATTCGCTGCACTCTGCTCTCTGTGAGTTTTAGTCGCAACACTCCATTCTCAGTGATTTTTACTCTCTGCACTCTGCCCTCTGAGATTTTTACTCTCTGCACTCTTCTCCCTGTGATTTCTACTCTCTGCACTCTGTTCTCTGCGATTTTTATTCACCGCACTCTGCTCTCTCTGATTTTTCATCTCCGCACTCTGCTCTCTGTGATTTTTACTCCCTGCACTCAGCTGTCTGTTATTTTTACTCTCTGCACTCGGCACTCTGTGATTTTTACTCTCTGTAGGCTGCTCTGTGTGATTTTCACTCTCTTCACTCTGCGCTCTGAGATTTTTACTCTCTGCACTTTGCTCTCTGTGACATTTACTCTGTGTGCACTGTTCTCTGCGATTTTTACTCTCCCCACTCTGTTCTCTGTTATTTTTACTCTCTGCACTCAGCTCTCTTTGATTTTTAATCTCCGCACTCTGTTCTCTGTGATTTTTACTCTCTGCACTCTTCTGTTTGTGATTTTTACACTCCACACTCTGCTCTCAGTGATTTTTACTCTCCGCACACTGTTCTCTGTGATGGTTACTCTCTGCACTCTGCTCTCTGTGATTTTTAATCTCTGCACTCAGCTCTCTGTGATTTTTACTCTCTGCACTCGGTACTCTGTGATTTTTTCTCTCCGCACTGTGTTCTCTGTGATTTTTACAGTCTGCTCTCTGTTCTCTGTCATTTTAACTCTCCGCACCCTGCTCTCTGTGATTTTTAATCACTGCATTATGCTCTCTGTGATTTTTACTCTCTTCCCTTTGCTCTCTGTGATATTTACTTCCTGCACACTGATCTCTGTAACTTTTACTCTCCGCACTCTGATCTCTGTGATTTTTACTCTCCGCACTCTGCTCTCTGTGATTTTTAATCTCTGAACTGTGCTCTCTGATATTTTTATTCTCTGCACTCTGCTCTCTGTGATTTTTACTCTCTCCACTCTGCTCTCTGTGATATTTACTTTCTGCACTCTGATCTCTGTAACTTTTACTCTCCGCACTCTGATCTCTAACATTTTTATTCGCTGCACTCTGCTCTCTGTGAGTTTTAGTCGCAACACTCCATTCTCAGTGATTTTTACTCTCTGCACTCTGCCCTCTGAGATTTTTACTCTCTGCACTCTTCTCCCTGTGATTTCTACTCTCTGCACTCTGTTCTCTGCAATTTTTATTCACCGCACTCTGCTCTCTCTGATTTTTCATCTCCGCACTCTGCTCTCTGTGATTTTTACTCCCTGCACTCAGCTGTCTGTTATTTTTACTCTCTGCACTCGGCACTCTGTGATTTTTACTCTCTGTAGGCTGCTCTGTGTGATTTTCACTCTCTTCACTCTGCGCTCTGAGATTTTTACTCTCTGCACTTTGCTCTCTGTGACATTTACTCTGTGTGCACTGTTCTCTGCGATTTTTACTCTCCCCACTCTGTTCTCTGTTATTTTTACTCTCTGCACTCAGCTCTCTTTGATTTTTAATCTCCGCACTCTGTTCTCTGTGATTTTTACTCTCTGCACTCTTCTGTCTGTGATTTTTACTCTCCGCACACTGTTCTCTGTGATGGTTACTCTCTGCACTCTGCTCTCTGTGATTTTTAATCTCTGCACTCAGCTCTCTGTGATTTTTACTCTCTGCACTCGGCACTCTGTGATTTTTACTCTCTGCACTCGGCACTCTGTGATTTTTACTCTCTGTACTCTGCTTTCTGTGATTTTTATTCTCCTCACTCTGCTCTCTGTGATATTTACTTTCTGCACTCTAATCTCTGAAACTTTTGCTCTCCGCACTCTGCTTTCTGTGATTGTTACTCTCTGCACTCTGTTCTCTGTGATTTTTACCCGCTGCACTCAGATCTCTGTGATATTTACTCTCCGCACTCTGCTCTCTGCGATTTCTACTGTCCACACTCTGTTCTCTGTGATTTTTATTCTCCGCACTCTGCTCTCTCTGATTTTAATCTGCGCACTCTGCTGTCTGTGATTTTTACACTCTGCACTCAGGTCTCTGTGATTTTTACTGTCTTCACTCATCTCTCTGTCATATTTACTTTCTGCACTCTGATCTCTGTAACTTTTGTTCTCCGCACTCTGATCTCGGTGATTTTTGTTCTCTGCTCTCTGTAAGTTTTATTATCAGCACTCCATTTATAGTGAATTTTACTCTCCGCACTCTGCCCTCTGAGATTTTTACTCTCTGTACTCTGATCTCTGAGACTTTTACTCTCTGCACTCTGCTGTCTGTGATTTCTACTCTCTGCACTCCGTTCTCTGTGATTTTTATTCTCCGCTCTCTGCTCTCTCTGATTTTTAATCTCCGCACGCTGCTCTCACAGATTTTTAATCTCCGCACTCTGCTTTCTGTCATTTTTACTCTCTGCACTCAGCTGTCTGTGATTTTTACTCTCTGCCCTCGGCACTCTGTGATTTTTACTCTCTGTACTCTGCTCTCTGTGATGTTTACACTCCACAATCTGTTCTCTGTGATTTCTGCAGGCTGCACTCTGTTCTCTGTTATTTTTACACTCTGCACTCTGCTCTCTGTGATTTTCACTCTCTTCACTCTGCCCTCTGAGATTTTTACTCTCTGCACTCACTCTCTGTGATTTCTACTCTCTGCACTCTGTTCTCTGTGATTTTTATTCTCCGCACTCTGCTCTCTCTGATTTTTAATCTCTGCACTCAGCTCTCTGTGATTTTTACTCTCTTCCCTTTGCTCTCTGTGATATTTACTTCCTGCACACTGATCTCTGTAACTTTTACTCTCCGCACTCTGATCTCGGTGATTTTTACTCTCTGCACTCTGTTCTCTGTGATTTTTACTCGCTGCACTCAGATCTCTGTGATTTTTACTCTCTGCATTCTGCTCTCTGATTTTTACTCTCCGCACTCTGCTCTCTGTGATGTTTAATCTCTGCACTGTGCTCTCTGATATTTTTACTCTCCGCACTCTGATCTCTATGATTTTTGCTCTCCGCACTCTGATCTCGGTGATTTTTGTTCTCTGCTCTCTGCTCTCTGTAAGTTTTATTATCAGCACTCCATTTATAGTGAATTTTACTCTCCGCACTCTGCCCTCTGAGATTTTTACTCTCTGTACTCTTCTCTCTGTGATTTCTACTCTCCACACTCTGTTCTCTGTGATTTTTAATCTCCGAACTCTGCTCTCTCTGATTTTTCATCTCTGCACTCAGCTCTCTGTGATTTTTACTCTCTGCATTTGGCACGCTGTGATTTTTACTCTCTGTACTCTGCTTTCTGTGATATTTACTTCCTGCACTGTAATCTCTGTAACTTTTACTCTCCACATTCTGATCTCTGTGATTTTTACTCTGCACTCTGTTCTCTGTGATTTTTACTCGCTGCACTCTGCTCTCTGTGATTTCTACTGTCCGCACTGTGTTCTCTGTGATTTTTATTCTCCGCACTCTGCTTTCTCTGATTTTTAATCTCCGCACTCTTCTGTCTGTGATTTTTACACTCTGCACTCAGCTGTCTGTGATTTTTGTTCTCAGTACTCCATTTATAGTGATTTTTATTCTCCACACTCTGCTCTATGTGATTTCTACTCTGTGGACTCTGTTCTCTCTGATTTTTAATCTCCGCACTCTGCTCTCTGTGATTTTTCTTCTCTGCACTCAGCTCTCTGTGATTTTTACTGTCTTCACTCTGCTCTCTGTCATATTTACTCTCCGCACTCTGATCTCTATGATTTTTGCTCTCCACACTCTGATCTCGGCGATTTTTGTTCTCTGCTCTCTGCTCTCTGTAATTTTTATTATCAGCACTCCATTTATAGTGAATTTTACTCTCCGCACTCTGCCCTCTGAGATTTTTACTCTCTGTACTCTGCTCTCTGTGATTCTTACTCTCTGCACTCTGATCTCTGAGACTTTTACTCTCTGCACTCTGCTCTCTGTGATTTCTACTCTCTGCACTCCGTTCTCTGTGATTTTTATTCTCCGCTCTCTACTCTCTCTGATTTTTAATCTCCGCACGCTGCTCTCACAGATTTTTAATCTCTGCACTCTGCTTTCTGTCATTTTTACTCTCTGCACTCAGCTGTCTGTGATTTTTACTCTCTGCACTCGGCACTCTGTGATTTTTACTCTCTGTACTCTGCTCTCCGTGATGTTTACACTCCACAATCTGTTCTCTGTGATTTTTGCAGTCTGCACTCTGTTCTCTGTTATTTTTACACTCTGCACTCTGATCTCTGTGATTTTCACTCTCTTCACTCTGCCCTCTGAGATTTTTACTCTCTGCACTCACTCTCTGTGATTTCTACTCTCTGCACTCTGTTCTCTGTGATTTTTATTCTCCGCACTCTGCTCTCTCTGATTTTTAATCTCTGCACTCAGCTCTCTGTGATTTTTACTCTCTTCCCTTTGCTCTCTGTGATATTTACTTCCTGCACACTGATCTCTGTAACTTTTACTCTCCGCACTCTGATCTCTGTGATTTTTACTCTCTGCACTCTGTTCTCTGTGATTTTTACTCGCTGCACTCATATCTCTGTGATTTTTACTCTCTGCACTCTGCTCTCTCTGATTTTTACTCTCCGCACTCTGCTCTCTGTGATGTTTAATCTCTGCACTGTGCTCTCTGATATTTTTACTCTCCGCACTCTGATTTCTATGATTTTTGCTCTCCGCACTCTGATCTCGGTGATTTTTGTTCTCTGCTCTCTGCTCTCTGTAAGTTTTATTATCAGCACTCCATTTATAGTGAATTTTACTCTCCGCACTCTGCCCTCTGAGATTTTTACTCTCTGTACTCTTCTCTCTGTGATTTCTACTCTCCACACTCTGTTCTCTGTGATTTTTAATCTCCGAACTCTGCTCTCTCTGATTTTTCATCTCTGCACTCAGCTCTCTGTGATTTTTACTCTCTGCATTTGGCACTCTGTGATTTTTACTCTCTGTACTCTGCTTTCTGTGATATTTACTTCCTGCACTGTGATCTCTGTAACTTTTACTCTCCACATTCTGATCTCTGTGATTTTTACTCTGCACTCTGTTCTCTGTGATTTTTACTCGCTGCACTCTGCTCTCTGTGATTTCTACTGTCCGCACTCTGTTCTCTGTGATTTTTATTCTCCGCACTCTGCTCTCTCTGATTTTTAATCTCCGCACTCTGCTGTCTGTGATTTTTACACTCTGCACTCAGCTGTCTGTGATTTTTGTTCTCAGTAATCCATTTATAGTGATTTTTATTCTCCGCACTCTGCTCTATGTGATTTCTACTCTGTGGACTCTGTTCTCTCTGATTTTTAATCTCCGCACTCTGCTCTCTGTGATTTTTCCTCTCTGCACTCAGCTCTCTGTGATTTTTACTGTCTTCACTCTGCTCTCTGTCATATTTACTCTCCGCACTCTGATCTCTATGATTTTTGCTCTCCGCACTCTGATCTCGGTGATTTTTGTTCTCTGCTCTCTGCTCTCTGTAATTTTTATTATCAGCACTCCATTTATAGTGAATTTTACTCTCCGCACTCTGCCCTCTGAAATTTTTACTCTCTGTACTCTGCTCTCTGTGATTTCTACTCTCCACACTCTGTTCTCTGTGATTTTTATTCTCCGCACTCTGCTCTCTCTGATATTTAATCTCCGCACTCTGCTCTCTGTGATTTTTACGCTCTGCACTCAGCTGTCTGTGATTTTTACCTCTGCACTCGGGACTCTGTGATTTTTACTCTCTGTACTCTGCTCTCTGTGATCTTTACTCACCGCTCTCTGCTTGCTGTGATTTTTACTCTCCGCACTCTATTCTCTGAGATTTTTACACTCTGCACTCTGTTTTCTGTCATTTTTACTCTCTGTACTCTGCGCTCTGTGATTTTTACTCTCTGCAGTCTAATTTCTGTGATTTTCACTCTCTGCACTCTGCGCTCTGTGATTTTTACTCTCTGCACTCTGATTTCTGTGATTTTTAGTCTCCCCAGTCTGTTCTCTGTGATTTTTACTCTCTGCACTATGTCGTCTGTGATTATTACTCTTTGCACTCTGTTCACTGTGATTTTTTCTCCCTTCACTCTGTTCTCTGTGATTTTTACTCGCTGCACTCAGATCTCTGTGATTTTTACTCTCTGCATTCTGCTCTCTGATTTTTACTCTCCGCACTCTGCTCTCTGTGATGTTTAATCTCTGCACTGTGCTCTCTGATATTTTTACTCTCCGCACTCTGATCTCTATGATTTTTGCTCTCCGCACTCTGATCTCGGTGATTTTTGTTCTCTGCTCTCTGCTCTCTGTAAGTTTTATTATCAGCACTCCATTTATAGTGAATTTTACTCTCCGCACTCTGCCCTCTGAGATTTTTACTCTCTGTACTCTGCTCTCTGTGATTTTTACTCTCTGCACTCGGCACTCTGTGATTTTTACTCTCTTTACTCTGCTTTCTGTGATTTTTATTCTCCTCACTCTGCTCTCTGTGATATTTACTTTCTGCACTCTAATCTCTGAAACTTTTACTCTCCGCACTCTGCTTTCTGTGATTGTTACTCTCTGCACTCTGTTCTCTGTGATTTTTACCCGCTGCACTCAGATCTCTGTGATATTTACTCTCCGCACTCTGCTCTCTGCGATTTCTACTGTCCACACTCTGTTCTCTGTGATTTTTATTCTCCGCACTCTGCTCTCTCTGATTTTAATCTGCGCACTCTACTGTCTGTGATTTTTACACTCTGCACTCAGCTGTCTGTGATTTTTAATCTCTGCACTCAGGTCTCTGTGATTTTTACTGTCTTCACTCATCTCTCTGTCATATTTACTTTCTGCACTCTGATCTCTGTAACTTTTGTTCTCCGCACTCTGATCTCGGTGATTTTTGTTCTCTGCTCTCTGCTCTCTGTAAGTTTTATTATCAGCACTCCATTTATAGTGAATTTTACTCTCCGCACTCTGCCCTCTGAGATTTTTACTCTCTGTACTCTGATCTCTGAGACTTTTACTCTCTGCACTCTGCTGTCTGTGATTTCTACTCTCTGCACTCCGGTCTCTGTGATTTTTATTCTCCGCTCTCTGCTCTCTCTGATTTTTAATCTCCGCATGCTGCTCTCACAGATTTTTAATCTCCGCACTCTGCTTTCTGTCATTTTTACTCTCTGCACTCAGCTGTCTGTGATTTTTACTCTCTGCACTCGGCACTCTGTGATTTTTACTCTCTGTACTCTGCTCTCTGTGATGTTTACACTCCACAATCTGTTCTCTGTGATTTTTGCAGTCTGCACTCTGTTCTCTGTTATTTTTACACTCTGCACTCTGATCTCTGTGATTTTCACTCTCTTCACTCTGCCCTCTGAGATTTTTACTCTCTGCACTCACTCTCTGTGATTTCTACTCTCTGCACTCTGTTCTCTGTGATTTTTATTCTCCGCACTCTGCTCTCTCTGATTTTTAATCTCTGCACTCAGCTCTCTGTGATTTTTACTCTCTTCCCTTTGCTCTCTGTGATATTTACTTCCTGCACACTGATCTCTGTAACTTTTACTCTCCGCACTCTGATCTCTGTGATTTTTACTCTCTGCACTCTGTTCTCTGAGATTTTTACTCGCTGCACTCAGATCTCTGTGATTTTTACTCTCTGCATTCTGCTCTCTGATTTTTACTCTCCGCACTCTGCTCTCTGTGATGTTTAATCTCTGCACTGTGCTCTCTGATATTTTTACTCTCCGCACTCTGATCTCTATGATTTTTGCTCTCCGCACTCTGATCTCGGTGATTTTTGTTCTCTGCTCTCTGCTCTCTGTAAGTTTTATTATCAGCACTCCACTTATAGTGAATTTTACTCTCCGCACTCTGCCCTCTGAGATTTTTACTCTCTGTACTCTTCTCTCTGTGATTTCTACTCTCCACACTCTGTTCTCTGTGATTTTTAATCTCCGAACTCTGCTCTCTCTGATTTTTCATCTCTGCACTCAGCTCTCTGTGATTTTTACTCTCTGCATTCTGCTCTCTGATTTTTACTCTCCGCACTCTGCTCTATGTGATTTCTACTCTGTGGACTCTGTTCTCTCTGATTTTTAATCTCCGCACTCTGCTCTCTGTGATTTTTCTTCTCTGCACTCAGCTCTCTGTAATTTTTACTGTCTTCACTCTGCTCTCTGTCATATTTACTCTCCGCACTCTGATCTCTATGATTTTTGCTCTCCGCACTCTGATCTCGGTGATTTTTGTTCTCTGCTCTCTGCTCTCTGTAATTTTTATTATCAGCACTCCATTTATAGTGAATTTTACTCTCCGCACTCTGCCCTCTGAGATTTCTACTCTCTGCACTCACTCTCTGTGATTTCTACTCTCTGCACTCTGTTCTCTGTGATTTTTATTCTCCGCACTCTGTTCTCTCTGATTTTTAATCTCTGCACTCAGCTCTCTGTGATTTTTACTCTCTTCCCTTTGCTCTCTGTGATATTTACTTCCTGCACACTGATCTCTGTAACTTTTACTCTCCGCACTCTGATCTCTGTGAGTTTTACTCTCTGCACTCTGTTCTCTGTGATTTTTACTCGCTGCACTCAGATCTCTGTGATTTTTACTCTCTGCACTCTGCTCTCTCTGATTTTTACTCTCCGCACTCTGCTCTCTGTGATGTTTAATCTCTGCACTGTGCTCTCTGATATTCTTACTCTCCGCACTCTGATTTCTATGATTTTTGCTCTCCGCACTCTGATCTCGG